>NC_136910.1:43634304-43939641 GCF_949606895.1 Notothenia rossii
GCTCCAGTGATATTATCAGTGTTATATCAATTGTAGAATTAGATTATAGCGATGGCTGTGTAGGATCTTTTCCTATTTCTGTGTTAAAAACGTTGCCAATAACTCCAGAGTGTTCTCCAATAGACAAACTAAATGGCAAGAAAGATGTTATTGATTCTATTAACATTTTTCATCTAACAAAACATTTAGTTTCTTTCTTTCTTTTTAGGGTGATGACATCATAACATCTGATGACAGACATTCAAAGCTTTACTTGAAAATGTTTCAAATGTGAGAAATAGCAAGACATTTGGTACAGCCATTATACCGATGGATAATCCTGAAAAACTAAGAGCTGTGTTACGGACCTTCTGCAGGTAGAGGACCATTCCCTCAGCACCCCGTAGAAAGTCTTCCAGCTTCTCTTCCCCCACGGAGCTGCGGCACAGAAACATTCAGCAGGTGATTAACTGAAAAGAGCGCTAACCCATGGTGTTATACAGAATACAAATAGACTATCAATAGGTCAAATAATAACACATTTCAAATGAAGAAAAACTAAAAGGAAACACACAAAGCATTAGAATAAACATTTACAACACCACTACCACATTAGAATTTGCATTCTCATATTGTCCTGTAAGGGCCAGAGTTTTGCCTCCTCAGGTTGAGGCTGAATGACTGTGAAAAATGTTTTTTGTATGCAAATATAATTTTACAAAGTTAAAAAAGTTGTCCAAATAAAGTGTTTCCCTTTAAAATAACAATTTGAGTAAATAATGACTGTTTCTTAGATGATTCTCTTACCAGCTGCTCTTATTTTTGCAATACATCTGGTTTATTTCTGACACATTGGCAAAGACAAGGAAATCCTCAGTTCAACACAATGTTATGTTCCCCAAAACACGCCTCACCAAACCCTGTCTGACATAGTATCTAATGTTGGTGTTGATGTTTTAATGTCAAAATAACTAAATCATTGATATTGTTTTAATATTGGAATTATCTTCAGAGGTATCCTGACGTCTGTGTCTCACTATCCTGACGTCTGTGTCTCACTATCCTGACGTCTGTGTCTCACTATCCTGACGTCTGTGTCTCACTATCCTGACGCCTGTGTCTCACTATCCTGACGTCTGTGTCTCACTATCCTGACGTCTGTGTCTCACTATCCTGACGTCTGTGTCTCACTATCCTGACGTCTGTGTCTCACTATCCTGACGTCTGTGTGTCACTATCCTGACGTCTGTGTCTCACTATCCTGACGTCTGTGTCTCACTATCCTGACGCCTGTGTCTCACTATCCTGACGTCTGTGTCTCACTATCCTGACGTCTGTGTCTCACTATCCTGACGTCTGTGTCTCACTATCCTGACGTCTGTCTCACTATCCTGACGTCTGTGTCTCACTATCCTGACGTCTGTGTCTCACTATCCTGACGTCTGTGTCTCACTATCCTGACGTCTGTGTGTCACTATCCTGACGTCTGTGTCTCAATCCTGACGCCTGTGTCTCACTATCCTGACGTCTGTGTCTCACTATCCTGACGTCTGTGTCTCACTATCCTGACGTCTCTGTCTCACTATCCTGACGTCTGTGTGTCACTATCCTGACGTCTGTGTCTCACTCACTGCGTTTGCCGTCGATGTCGGCATGCAGCTTCCTCCCGAGGAACCCCTGTTTGACCACAGAGGCCGTTTTGTCGTGAGGAACGTCCTGGAAGGGGTTGGCTTCTGAACGCAGCGGCGCATCTACTCCGGTGTCATCGTCCGTCAGCACGGAGCTCTTCAACTCCTCTTCGTCACTTTAAGATGCAAAAACAGATGTGTGAAATGACATAATGTAAAGCATGAAGAGGAACAGAAGATGTGAAATTACGTTTTATAATATTATTATCAGTGCACTTACATAGCCCACTCCAGCGGCTCACTCTTTATTGAATTATAAAGACTCTGCAATTTAGACGAAGAGAAACATTGTTAATTAATGTACTTCATTTTGCTTTCTTATCAAATAAATTCAGAGACGGTATTACCTTTAAGAGATCCTTGCTGAAGTTTTCTTCTTCGTTCATCCCATCCAGGTTAGACACAAATTTAGACGAGGACATGCATTTTCCTACATTCTGTTAAAACACACAAAACAATACATGATTAGATCATCTGGTAAATCAGTGCAGAAAACATCGTAGGATGGTAATCAGTCAAAGCTATGTCCCACCTGCCCGTGCAAGTCAGTGTTGAGAAGCATTAAAGCGCACGTGAGAGCCAACACAGACTCTGGGGAGGGAAGAAAAGAGGGGAAATTACACATCCATCACATGTGAGCGCTCAATGCTGAATCTCAAGCAGGAAACAGCCTGATGGAGGCTCACCTGAGGAGGTGAAGGTGTCGGGGTTGGACTGCTGGAAGCGGCAGGCGAAATGCTGCAGCACACGCTCTCTCTCCTGCGTCTCTCCGATCAGCACCACCACTTTTAGAAAAGATCTGCGATAGAAGGAAGCGCAAAGAAAGAAAAAAAGATTACCAGATCTTTTATGACTGTGTTTTGTTGCATTTCAGGCTCCTAGAATTCTTACCTCAGGGCATGATCGAGAGTTTCCCCGGTGAAGTCAAAGAGTTTCAGGTATTCCTCCCCGACAGCACGACTGAAGTCATTGCTAAACAGAGACACAACACATTCTGTATCAGCGTTCGGACTACTTTGTACCTTAAAAATCATATATTTGAGACATTTTTCTGGGTCAGAAAAGGAAAACATTCAAATGATTGACAATATGTTGTGAATGATAATTGGTGGTATTTAATATAAATTGGATGCAAAGGAAGTTTGTGGTTTTTATTGTTTGAAAAAGACAGCTTCTTGAATATGATGGCCAAGATAATATATATCAGAATGATTATAAGAAATGGTTTGTGAGCGTTCAAAATAAAGTCAAAAAGATTAAAAAAGAAAACGACAATTTAACTGTAATTTAAAAAATAGTATAAAATAGTCAATGAAATCTATAGATATTTTTTAAATGTGAAATATCATTACCCCTTGTTTGTGCATGTCCGCTTGTCTTTAAAAAAGGTCTTTATGCTAGTTTTTATCATACATATTGGTTTGTGTGTATAGTTTCTAAATAATTAGGTGTGGAGAGCTGAGACAAAATATCTTGAATCAGACTTTCTGTGAGTGCTCTGGCTAAAGCAGCACAAAAGCCTCAGCTGCAGCTCTAGTGGCCAGTTCTCGGTAAAAAATAAAGGAAGGTTTGAAAATATCTTAATTATAATATATGCTTACTCTTTGTCTAAGTGCTTCACCACGTCTGCACGTTGGACATCCTCCAACTTGAAGAGCCGCAGAGCGAGGCAGCGGGCCATCTCTCTGTTCACCTCGTCTATGTTCATCTGAGGCGCTGCAGTCACAGGAGGTGGCTCTCCATTTGCTACGACTGTTTGCCCCGCTCCATCCTTAGCACCTCCGTCTCTGTCACCCTGATGTGACGTCTCCGCCTGTCTGTCCACCTGATTGAACTCGACCTGGGTGTCTGGAGACAGCTGCTCTGTTGTATCTGACTCATCTGTCTCTGGCCGCACAGCCTGCTGGGAGAGCGCCGGCCGAGACAAGTCGCTCGTTTGCGGCGTCTGCTCATTCTGCACCGATGGCTCCGTCTGTTCTCGCCGCTCCGTCTCCCCGGGGTCTTCAGCTTCAACGCAAACTGTCTGCTCTGACTGAGTGGAGTCCTCTGGTTGAGTTAACTCTCCTGTCATCTCTGGTTCCAGATGTTGTGACTGTCCTAACTGTTCAGAGTCTTGAGACACCTCTGCTTGAATCGGCTCTGACTCTTCAGTCACCCCCAGCTGAGAGGACTCAGCGTCTTCCGGCTGAGAGGACAGCACTAAATCTGGTAATCTGGCTTGGTCACAATCACGTTGATCTAAACAACTCGTCTCCTCCAGTTTCTCCACTATCTCCGGGGATTTTTCTACGCTCTCTGTATGATTTCCAGCAAGTTTTGACTCTCCTTCGTTGTTGTCCTCAGCCTGTGACTGTTCAGAATCCTGATTTACACCTTTGCACATTTCTGGCTCTTCAGTCCGGCTCGCTGTGGGATCTTCATGTAACCGTTCCTCTATCTCTATGTCCTCATCAGTCCCAGAGTGCCGGCTTTCTTCCAAGAGATCAATTATCTTATCTGGGTGTACGGTTGGTCCAGAGTCAGCAGCTTCTAGTGGCTCTGCAAGAAGCTCCCTTCAAAGTGTGGATGAGAAATGCACTTTAGTTAATTAGTGTACTAAGTAGTGTAATTACTCTTGAAAGCACTCAATGGTCCCTGGCATTAAGACATCTCTTAGTTATGAAGCATCCAGACCCTTATGATCGGCATATATTGTGTTCTCAGGATAAACATCAAACAAGGTAAAGTAGCTTTTAGTTTCTGCCAACCTGTGGAACAAGTTTCCCGAATACCTGATGTCTGCTCAACTGTCCTCATTTAAACCAAGGCTTGAAATAGTGTTTACAGCTGCTTTCCAATGAATTAAAATCATTATTTTTGTATTCTTTGTTGCAATTTATTTTTTTATAAATTATTATTTTTATAAATTATTTTTCTGATTTTTTCATTTTTGTATTTGTTTTGTAAATGCCATTTATGTAATATAAATCTACACCTGTAAACACTTTGGATTTCCTTGTGCCTGAATGGTGCTCTAAACCAAATGGCCTTGCTCTATAATAGCACATTACGCTGTATCATGATTAACATTACGGATGCAGTTTCTGGTAAAAGACACTTCCTGTTCCCCTTCTTAACTTAGGTGCATTTTACTCACACATCATGCAGACAGCTGACAGCTTTTGCTTCTTCACTTTCCTCGGAGCACAACGTGTTTATCCGCTCCTTATCTTCCCCCTCGCCTTCTTCCTCGTTCTCCACACCATTGGATGAAGGTTGCTCTTCCTCAGAGTCTCCCTGCGGAGTCAGCAAAGCGGCGGGCTCCTCCTGCTCTTCTAGTTTTAAATTTACGAAACTGTCCGATTCATCTTCGGAGCCATCGATTTCTCTAAGAATGTCGAGTAAGTCCACAGAGTTAACAGGATCTGACGCTGCCGAGAGTGCCTCCTCTTCCTCTGAGTCTGCCCTCAGTAAGATTCCTGGAAGAGTTTTAAGAAGGTGAACATCACAGTTTTGAAGTCATACCATTTAGAATCAAAATGAAAAGGCCACAAATACTGAACTGAGAAAACACTTGAAACTAAACTACTCATTAAAGTTGCCACTCTGAGTAGTACGTACCGTTATTACTGTCTGACAGCTCATGTGGTGAACCTTCCCTTTCCTGAGTCGGCAGCACATCTGCAGCATCACATGGCTGGAAATTGCAACACAGACCGTTGATCATGAACATTAGCGGCGGGGGAAAAGAAGCTTGTGATTACCAGCGGCAGCACGAGAAAGAACCTGCACTCTGAGCCTCACCTGACCAACATTATGTCCACTCTACCACAGCAACCTAAACATGTGTATCTCAACAGATTAAGTCTGAGGCGGTGAGGCCAGAGCGAAGAAGGAAGTGTTAATGACACAGGATATTTGAAAGTGTAAACGCACATAGAAATGTGAAATGTGAAAGAGTTTGAAAATGAAGGCAGCAGGAGAACATCACACTTCCTTTTATAGCTCCTCGTGTACGTTACATACCTCTGAGATGTTTCCTGTCCACTCTAGATTTGAGTTCAGAAGCCGTGCATTAAAACCATCTCCTTCCCCTCTGTCGCCCTGTGTGAGGACCTCAGCGTTCACGCCTTCAGATGGGTGAAGGGCTGGGGAAGTGGTGTCTCCACTCGTCACGGCACCAGAGTCCGGCTCATTGGCTGAGCTGCTGTCAGTCATGAGTGAAGGTCCCTCTGCGGAAAGATCTGGCATGTCCCACTGCACTGTGCAGAAAGAAAGTGGAGGACTGCTGCAGGGCATGGGTTGCATCGACCATTGTGTCTGCTCCCACTCCTCTGCCTCCTCAGAAGCCTCTCCACCTGCCGTCGGGGAGAGATTGAGTTGATCTTTCCCGTGTGTCTGGTTTATCTCTGCCTCTGCGTCTCCACACTCAGCGCTCTCCTGCTCTCCATTCACGTATCGGTGGTCGATGGAGGTCCACGAGTCTTGTCGAGGCTCCTGAAAGACTGAATCTGGAACATCTGGCAGAGAGGAGCACACGTTTTCCTCCTCCATTAGCTCGTATCTCAGTCAGTTCCGTTGCTGGGTCGTTTGTGGTTTGTGAAAGACGCTGTAGCTGTAAAGGATGTCTCGCTATAAAATGTCTTCCTCTGCCGTATCAAGGTTGATCATTTTGTAAGATCCCATAAACCCTGAAGAATGTAACAAACTCCAATGTCGCCATTCACAGATCTGTAATAAGAGAACAAATATTAAAGTTAAAAGTTATTTTTACCACACACCCATCTTGAGGAGAGTGAGACATTCCCTCTCAATGCCTGACATCCTGTAACACATGCCAAACTATTTTGTGAAACTGATTCTTTGTGAAATAAGAACGAAATGTTAGGTAACCTCCAGGGAAATCTGCTTAGCTCAGAAATGTAAATGGTTGTAGAGTTATCGTATCTATAAGATTCATACTTTGTATTTGATTTTTATTTTTTGTCTTTTCATCCGTGAGAAACAGTATGTTTATAACTACTGAGAACACCGTTTCAAATTACAAACAACGCTCGGATTAAAAACTAAAATAATATCTTTACAACCCTGATAGCAAAAAACACTCACCACTTGTTTGCCCAAATAATCCAATCTGGAGAAAGTGTATGTCTCTTTTTGAGCCTGTGTTGCTCATTTGTCAAATGTTTTCTAACTCTCTGCGTGGTGCAGCAGGTGTGACTCTTGGCATGTTTGTACTTCCTGACCACAGACACAGAAAATCCGTCAAGCAAGTCAGCGAGAGCAATAGAAGGAGAAAGAGAGGTAGAGAGAGAGAGAGAGAGAGTATGGTGTGGATTAGGAAAGAGACAGAAGGTGGAGTTGAAGGGCTGTTTCTGGTCGGCCGTTTAACTGCCTAGCTTCTGTGTTTATCAGTTTATCAGTTTATCCGCAAACTGTGTGGTTACTCTGGGCAAAGGATAAAAGTGTGAAAGGATTACAGCGCAAACCAAGGCCAGCAGCTACACAACATCAACAACAAAATGACATCCGTGCTTCTACTGGTGATAAACAGATTTAAAATGTCACACCTCATATCATATCTATCTTTCGCTCTGTGATACCTTTTTGATATTTCTATTCTTTTCTGACTTTCTTAATTATTCTATTCACGTCACGCAACCAACATCCGGGACCGACCATGACCACATTTCCTGTGTGGGTGCTCACTTCTCAGTTCCTGTCAGGGTGCAAGTGCTACACAAATATGCAAGATAGTTTACAAAGATTAACAAAGGGGGTCACCGAAACCTAATGATGAAACCCTGTTGAAACTAAAAGTATGGAGATACTGATATTAACATTATTAAAAGTTTAAGCTTTCCTACCATAAGATTTGTGAGTAAGAATCTGGCAGTTTACAAAAATGGGCGATTATGATATCATACAGTATAATATCTTGTCTCTCTTGGATCAAATGTTGTGTTTCACATGATAACACAGTTGATCCTCTGCGTGCATGACTATCCACAGGGGCAATGTTGATGATAAAATAAACACAGCTCAGACGCATAACAAATGCACGCCGGACATTTCCAGAGAAGCTTTTTTTTTAGCCTTCCTCAAATAGAAAACCCATAAAAATAAATAAAAAATAGTTTCAGTTTTAGTCAAACGTTACTCAAACAAACTTGCAGAATGCCCTAACAGGGGAATACCAGGAGAAGTTGCGTACAATGAATGGGAAGTCATTACAGCACACCTCAGAGAAGATTAATAAAAGAGGAACTCAGCCACAGTGAGTGAAGAGAAAGCCGTGGAATGACTTAAATGTTTGTATGTATAATAATAGAATTTGTCTAAGGAGGATAAACACTCCCTGTGTCTTTCATTACCGTCAGTTAGCTTGGCAGAGACATTCTTTTAAACATATTCAAACCTCAAAGAGCTAAAATAAATCTCATTAGAAGGAATCTTTTCAACTGTGAAGCATGACTTACCCCCTCCAGGCTCTTTAAAGCACCATCATATGATCGGTAGACTTGTGATGTTTGAAGTCGTGTGGGGGGGAGACACACCGCTGTGTTTTACTGGGTTTATCCCACTGTCAAAGTGCTGCACCTTCACAGGCAAACAAACACATGCACACAAGCATACAAGTAACCCTCAGTTGATTATGTCTGACCCTGCTGCACACAACAAACAAGCCTCACATTCACTCTCTTTTAGTCGCGCAGCCTTTGAGAATGTGGTGTCGCATAGCAATGAATGCAAGTCACAAGTCCTAGTCCGGACTAGGTCCTCCTCCTTCTTCTCCTTCATGCTTCATGTTCATTTTCAAAAATTCAAGATCAAACTTCAGTCTCCCGCTGTCCTGTTCCTCTCCCAGCAGGTATAGCTGTGAAAAAAAGGAAGAGAGAATTTGATTGGCAACGAGGAGGAAGGAAAAGATACAGTGTGATTGGCGGATGAGCTAAGAGACACCTGAGAGTCCTCCGTCTACACACCCACCACCCTGAAGGCATGCAAGCAAACATACAGGTGAGGGGAGTGGCTCAGCTTCATTCCTGCATATGACATGAGGAATTATGTGGTAAAACCAGAATGTACCCGATTCAACGGACATCAGTCATTAGCCGCACATGATACCTCTTAATTTTGGTTTACTGTCTGGCTGTGGGCAGAAAAGCCTGTTTAACTCAGACATGGGTTTACATATAAAAACGTATTAACTTAATTCTTCTTTGATTAGGTTTTACACACTATTTTGTATTTTATTCGCTTTAAATCTTTTTTGTGTATTACATTTTCCTTAATTCGACTGCTGTAACGACTTTATAATTATAATAATAAAAACATTGTTTAAACATTATCATTAGTAGGTGAATCATTTGCCATCATTAGTCAAATGACTGTTAGCAGCAGGAAAATCGTTATTTATCATTAGTAGTACCATTAATAATATGTATAATCGTACATAGCTTTTTGGCATAATATTACAATTATAAACACTTTTGTTCTTCTTTATTACCGTTCGCTACATTTACGTTAAACGTTAAAGCATACTAAGCACCTAGGTGTAATCTCAACTGTTAGAAAAAAACGTTAGTGGACCTTTGTTATTTATATTGAGTTTGATTAAAATTCATTTTTCATCAACATTTTTACATTATAAGTGTTATATCACAATAAGCTACACTCTTTGTGTAGCTAACAAGCTAACCTTATTACACATTGTAAGCAGTGTCATTAGCATGTATAGCATTCCGATAACCGTTGGTATTAAAATATTAGCATTACCTAGCATTTATGTGAGCATCCTTGCAGTTGCAGTGAGTTAGTTGCTAGCTAGTGGTTGTACTAGCTGATTTTGCTTAGTAGTATTAGTAGTATTATTAGTAATGACCAAGTAGTACTGCTGCAGTTTTGCAGTCCTTCCTAATGTTATTTAAACACCATTTATCACCGTGGTTATTTGTGTAAACAGCATCCTAGTAACGTTAGCTAGGGCCCTCGCTAAACCACTCGCCTCCACACCAGCAAGGGGTGCTACACATTTTTTTAAGAAAAACAAAACCATCATCTCCTCTCCGTCACTTTCGTGCGACTGCTTCTGCTTTGTTTGTTCCGCACACAGCAGCAGCAGCAGCAGCAGCCGACTGCATACACCAGGGATGTATAAAGAGAACTGGATAAAGCTCTGTTCATTCCTATGAGAGTTGAATTTGGTGCATGAAGCCCAAAATGGAGCTACTGTTGATTAAGAAAGTACCCGGATCATCCGGGGCCTTTTGCTTACAGAGTGTGCTCACGTGAGTTGCTCAGTCAAATAAAAGGACAACGAAAAAGAACTGGATTTAACTTATAGCGCATTTCACAACTTTTACCCGGTGATTATTTAAATAAGGGCTCTACAATTGTTCGTACTGTGTATTTTATTTAGATTAAAACAAATATATACGGTGATTTACAGACGTCTCTTTGGGACAAAATTACGTCACTGAAGGTGTAGTACCACTGGTTTGCCACTACGGCCATTCCAAAAATCGGCTTCAACGACCGGCTCACTTCCTGTGGCTCGCTGCACACACCCACTTTTTATACGGATACTTTCAACCATGTACAAACCATCTGGCGAGTTGTTGTCCTCAGCCACTCGGTCTATCATGGCCAAGCCGAATGATCTAAAGATGTTCCTGGAGTCTTCACTGAATGAGATCTTCAAAGCCACTGTGAGCGACATCCTGGATTCAGTGGACAGGACCCTGTCCGAGTACCAGGGCACAATACACAAGATCGAGTCCGAAAACGAGGGCCTGAAGAGGCTGCTGTTAGCACAGAGGAGCACCGAGTCTGCTGCTAGAGGTATGGTTGTCTACCCTAGGTCAATAATGGAGGGGTGTCTGTGTTTGTCTCGACAGTGGAGCTTCATGCAGCTGCTGACCTTTTGTTCAAGCTTCGCTCACGTTGTCTGCAAATTGTGTCTGTGTATGTGTTAACCATAGACTGTATATATAAGCCTGGTTAAAAGGTGTTAACCTAGTAGACATCATAAAAGGCAGCAGTATACGGAAACTGCAAACAGACGTAAACATTGACAAACATTTGATGTAGGAAATTGGCCTGTAGATCACTGTTTAATACAGTACTAATTACACTGTAACAGGTTTATATACTTATATAGAGCACAGGAAATTCTACCATACACAGTAGACTACAATAGATAGATGTGTATCAAATAAAGTTATTGTGCAATGCTGTTTTAAAAATGCAGCGTCTGGATAATACAATTATCATGTTTGTGATTAAAACTGGCTATTTAAGTGTAAAACTGGTCACTGTTTGTGACAAAGATGCAATATCCCTCAGCTCTATTGAGCATTTCAGTGTCTAGCATCTCATTGTTTATGTTTTTCTGGCTGATAACCACACTTATATCCACCTTAATATATAACACACAGCTATTGCAGGAAAATGTATGCAATTTAAAATTATAAGCAGTTTGTTTGTTCACACTCAAGACTTATTTACTTATATTTCCTTCTACTTCTGTCAGCTACTCAACCATTGTGGCTGTAATGTAGATGTGTACTACTCTAAATCACAGTCTGTACTAGTTTATTTATCATGTTGTCTTTGTCTTTGTCTTTGTTACAGATCCTCGTGAACAAGATGCCACTGAAAGGTTTTCCTCTTCAGAATGGAACGATTCTCCCTTCGGCTCGACGCAGGGCACGTTCAAGATGTCCATATGCAGCAGTGACAAGAAGAGCTTCAGGAGGAAGCAGAAAGACAAAACGAGGGAGAACACATCCTCTTCCTCCTTCTTAATGCAGCCTGATCATATGGAAGAAACTCAATGTGTGAGCACAGCCGATGTAGGCATTATCACACAAAACGCGTTATCTGTTAAAACAGAGCCTGGCCTGGATGAAAGTGGTGCTATTGACCTCTCCCAGCCTTCATCACTACTCAATCTAACAATGAAAACCGAGAGCACGGAAGTCAATATTAGCAGTCATGATGCATATGCGCCTATGCCGCCATCTACAGGCCTCGAACAAGACTCCAGAGGAAGTGACAGTGAAGTTAAAGTCACCATTGTTTCTGACACCTACATGCAGGATGGACAATTAATAAAGACTGAGGAGGAGCAGAATGGGGTGTCACAGTATGATGGTGACAATGACAATTTACTTTTGAAGCAGGCGTTGAGGTATAACCCTGAATCAGATATAGACCCTGAGGCGGCGAGTACACAGGTTGTGGAGCCCGAAATAGAGTCACATGAGGAAAACGCTGCAGTTCCTGAACTTTTAGAGGTTCCTGATAACTTCTTAAGCTGTCCTACTTGTCCCAAAACATTTAGTCGAGCCTCCTCTCTCAACATCCACATAAAGACACACAGCGCTGAGAAAGCTCACTGCTGCAGCTACTGTGGCAAGCGCTTTGGACGTGCTGATCTCCTCAAGTCCCACAAGCGTATCCACACAGGAGAGAGACCCTACTGCTGCAACATCTGCAGCAAGACGTACGCCCACCCCAGTCAGCTCAGGATACACAAACGTGTGCACACCGGAGAGAAACCCTACTCGTGCTCGCACTGCGGGAAGCGCTTCAACGAGCACAACCAGCTCAAAGTCCACCTGCGGACTCACACCGGGGAGAGACCTTACAGCTGCCAGGAGTGCGGCAAGACATTCAGCAATGCAGGTAACCTTCGAATACACGAGAGGATTCACACCGGGGAGAAGCCGTACTGCTGCGCTCAGTGTGGGAAACGCTTCAATGGCTTAGGGGACCTTAAAACCCACTACAGGATCCACACTGGAGAGAGGCCCTACAGCTGCGAGCTCTGCAAGAAGACCTTCAGCCAGGCGGGCCACCTCACCATTCACATGCGCATGCACACAGGAGAGAGGCCGTACAGCTGCAACGAGTGCGGCAAGAAGTTCACGGTAGCCAGCAGCCTCAAACTGCACCAGAGGACTCACACCGGAGAGAAGGAGTACAGCTGCTCGTTCTGCAGCAAGAGCTTCAGCAGGTCGGGACACCTGAAGAGACACGAGCTGGTGCACACCAAAGAGAAGGTGTTCCTCTGCAGCCAGTGTGGTAAGACCTACACCGACCAGTCGTCCCTCAAGAAGCACCTGAAGATGCATGTGACCAAGGAGCAGAAGGCTCAGAGCGAGGGAAGCACCAGTGAGACAGAAACAAACCGACCTACAGCCTCAGAGACGCTATCAGACACTGATAGAAGTTAGAACTAAAGGGCCAATAGAAGAGACTAATATAAAAGCTGAGAAAGATCAAGAGACAAGGTTACTCTGATACAGAAATACATCTCACAGCCTACATCATATGAGTATCACTGCTTTATCTGTTTATAGATGATTTAGTTTTCAACGGCTACCTAAACTGGACCTCCTGGATTGTATTTCGTCTATCTGCTACCTTAAACAACGCACTGCAGGAGAGCTGACATTTTGCAGGGCAGTTGATGTGTGCTCTGGTTCAAAGCACCATAAAAACGTTTAAAGGTCCCATGTATGAATAATTCAACTGAAAAACCAATAAAAAAAAATAATAAATAAAAATAATCATTTTATTTAGATGATGTTGTTTTCATAACCGTTGCAAGCCAAAATCGTAATTGCGATTAAAATACGATTAATTGAGCAGCCCTAACGTGTATGTGCTCAGACTGAGCTCCGCGGTGTCTCGCTGTCTCGCAGACCCTTCCGCAGCAACGAGGAAGCAACACCAGTAATCCAGCTCACACTGTCCGCTCCTCGAGCCTCAAAGGGCGGAGTAGCGAGCCCCGCAACGTCCCGCCAACACGCAGCGTTCTCATCTGTTTGTCCTTACTGGTATCATTTTCTGGTAGCTAACGCCATTGTGACACATAAACACTGATGTTCCGCTGTAACGGTGGTGGACTCATCAGAACAGAGTGGGCAAGCTGATCAATCAGAGCGCAGTGGGCTCATAGGGAGGGGGGGGGGGGCAGGAGCTCCAACAAGCCGTTTAGGACAGAGAGTGAATACACATGCTATACAGAGATGCTGTATGAGAAAACCAATATGATTTTGGAACATTGAACAATGTAAATCGATTCTAGTAGACCTCCACAATGGAATTATGATCAGTAGAAATGGCCATGTCATGGGACCTTTAAGTGGACCTCAAGGTTGAGATCCTATATGTCTAACTGCTGTTCCCAAGATCACGGTTTACGCAAAAAAATTTACATGGTTTTTGTGGTACGGTGCAATACACTGTTGTCTAATATTTGCTGTGGTTTATTAGCTCCAAGTATTTTGCAATAAGTTATGATTTATCTATTATTTTCTTTTGACTCGTTAAATCGAATGTTCCTCTTGTGAGACAGATAATGGGACCTTTACAGAACTGTCCTTTTAAACGTGTGTATGGTACCAAATGTTGGTAATATAATGCTTAAAAAGAAAAGTTGTTGAATGCCTGTCAGATTAGCAGGATGCCTTTTTGACCTCCCTGCTGAAGCAAATCACTGTTTTTTTCTGTGGTGCTTACGTTTGACCTTGAAAATAGAATAGAATAGAAACAATAACGATATAATTGTTTGAGAATTACACCATTTAAGATGCTTCTACGCACATGTCAACACTTTGTATAGTCGCCAGAGTATTAGAAATGTGTGCCGCACCACTGACTTATGATAAAGATTATAAATATATTGCTGTATATTTAGCTTTAACTATACATCCAGCAGTCTGTTCCATTGAACCGACACGAATGTATTTGTGTAATAACGGGAATAAAATAGTGTTGCTGCAAATAATCAATATCTATTGACCAACTTTCACTATCGAATCAATAATTGTTTTTTCAGCCATGTTGATCTAAAACGATGTTGAGCTTTTAGAGGTTTTGTTTTCATGTGCTAAGAAGCTGACGCACACAAGAGGAAAACGTCATGTTTATGATCATAGGGCTTCTGTTTGTTTGGAAATTGGTTGATATACCTCCACAGCAACGTATATTAACTATTAAACACTATTAAACTGAGTGTTTTCCACTAGGACTTTATTGTAGCCTACATGTGTGTTTTGTGTCTAAATTAAAAAGAAAGTTAACCAAAATGATTTTATATGTATAATTTATTTGAAATGAAACACGTTCCGTGAGGTCTCTTTATGCATCTGGTACAACAAGAAAAAGCAAATATAAGACAGTATATACAGTAAATCAATGTCTGTGCATACATACAATAGTTCCCAGTGTTTTTCCCTGAAGGATACATTAAATAAATGTTGCAGAACTTTACAAATGTCAAGGGTATAGTTTTCTCACTAGTGAAGCCACACATATTTCAACACTTAATGCTTTTAGATGCTTTTTGTTGTGACTTGGCCACTATTATTGGAGACATTTATTTGTACTTGTCTCACAAGGAATCAGAGCAGGTTTGTTCTAAAGCAGGATAGTGAAGACCTTTACAGAATAAATACCTTTATTTACAGTTATCCAGGCAGGGCAGGGTCAAAACAAAACAGATTTGTTCCTGCAACGACACACAAATATCTGACAAATACTGACAGAAAAAAAAAAACTTAAATACATGCATAACTAATCCCAAGGACAAGACACATCTGTGGAAAAACACAAGGGCAGCAGGTGAAAAGGTAATCAGATAATCAAATTAGCGCGGACAGGAAGTACAAACAGGCATAACACAGAGGGTGACCTGACCATTTCAAAATCAAACCTCAAAAGTGGCCGGATTTAGACAAATAGTTGCTTTTCAATTATTGTAGATTGATGAAATTGTCATAATTGAAGTACAAAATGTGGATCGCCTCCATTGTATTCAGGTATTTAGAAACTATAGGGCTGCAACAATTAATTCGACTATCAATCTATGTGTCGATTATTTCCCAATTATCAAACAATTGTTTAGTCTAAAATGAGAAGGAAAAATATCAAATTATTGATTAATCAACTAATTGTTTAGGCTCTTGTATCTCTAAAACCCAGAAAAATACAAACTCAACAATCTGCATAAGTAATTCCTGAGTTAACAGCAAAGTTATTTGTTTATTTGTAACCATTTAATTAGAAAATGTCAACTTTTGGGAAAAACGTTCATGATGTTACCAGGTAAGGAGAATTTAATGAAATCTATTAATTTACAAAATATAAATGTTTAAAGTTGTGTCTCATACAAGCCCTCTTCGAGGGACCCACCGCACAATACATCTAGTTGCTATCAGCATTTTCAACCTCTGATAAAAAAAAAATACTATTTATCACAACAATAGAATATTCATAAATATAAAAATAATAAAAACATGTATCCCTATTGAATTTCGGTGTTGCTTCTGTGGCAGCAGTTGAGCTTCACCTTGGACAGATAGAGCATGGGCTGAATGCTGCTGCTGAAGTCCATGAGACCGAAGACCACGTAGTGAATGTAGCAGCGGAACACGTCCGGAGAGAAGTAGTCCTGGAAGGGGAAGAGTGCGACAGGCGGGAAGTAGTTGAACACAATGATGGCCAGGATGATGAGGACCATCTTGAAGGCTCTCTTCTTCACGGGATGCATCTCGTCTCTGCCCGGCCCAGACTGCTTCAGCACCCAGAGGATGGAAATGTTGCAGAACACCATGAAGGCGAACGCTGCGAGGATCATCCCCGTGAAGACCTTCTCGAAGTTGACAATGTTGCCCACACATTTAGCCGCTGCGTAGGCCAGGGTGATGACCCAGACGATGATGGCCAGGATCGCTCTGTGGTTTCTGTCCTTGAGCTCGGTGAAGGTGATGGGGTGAACCACGGCCATGTAGCGGTCCAGGCAGATGCAGGAAAGCAAGAGAGGCGAGGAGTCTTTGATGCCGTAGAAGAAGCGCAGGACGTACCAGGTGCTGCTGGTGGTGAGGAAGACGATGTTGGCCAGCTCTAGCGGAGGGAGGAGACAGAAGAGCACGTCTGAAATCGCCAGGTGCGAGATGAAGATATCTGAGGTGCAGGAGTCCCCCTTGTTCCTGTGGATGAGCCACAGCACCATGAGGTTGGCCGGGATGCCCAGGAACATGTTGATGAACTGCAGGCCCAGGTAACAGATGAGAACAGCAGGCATGGTTCTGCAGGTTTCATACACCGTCAGCTCGAAGGTGCTGTTTATGGGTCGGTGGGAGATGAAGAGTAGGGAGGAGTTGATGTAGGAAACCTCCATGACGGCAGGATCAGAGGACCCCAAAGATCTGTAAACAGAACAGACAAAAACATATTAGACAATAGATGCAATATTTAAAGGGTGCAGGTGTGATAATAAAAACTGCCAGTTATATAAAATAAAGGTCAGTTAAGAAAATACAATGATCCCTACGGAAGAGGATTAGGGCCACATTAAAAAAAAAATTGGGAGGATTTGAAAAAAAAAAATAATAATTCAGAATTCTGATTTTAATCTCAGAATTATGACTTTAATCTCAGAATTATGACTTTTTGTTTTTGAGAAAAAAGTCAGAATTCTGAGAAAAAGTCAGAATTTTGAGATTAAAGTCAGAATTCTGATTTTTTTCTCAGAATAAAAAAAAAACTAATGTGGCCCTTATCCTCTTCCGTAGATCCCTTATCAAAGATGCATGTGGTTTAAGGCTGCACAATATGAACATGCAATAAAGGCAAATAAACACTTCATACTTTAACCTTTTTTGCTCTTTACACAAAAGGAGAACATTTTCCATGACTTATCTATTTTGAAAGAATATTAGTTACTGGAATATAAGCCCTTTTTGATACATTAAGCGTGTTGCTATACACGCAGGCTCTGCATGCACAGCAAACCACCACACACATTCTTGATCTACCAAAAAACGAGCTACTTGTTCACCACAACCTTAAATAAGAGTGCGGAACAGGACAAAAGAGGAAGACTTGAGTGCAAAAGAAACACCACTTCAGTAAAAAGATGCTTATTCATCTGGTGAGAATTCCGGTTTTTGTCAAAGATAGCAATATATATTGCAGTTAAAACATATTTAAAAATAAACAAATAATAATGAATAAATATTAGATGTATGTTAAACTCAAGCTCAATGTGTGTGATGAGTTTTTGAAAATGAAAGAAAGTGCAGAGGGACAGTTTCTTAACGTTTCTATTCAAACAAGGTGAATGAGCATGAGCTATTACATGCTTGATCATCATAGCTTTTCCACTATATATTCAAATTCATATAATGACATACATCGTTAATATGGAGTTTCAAAACACAAATGTAACTCTACAGGCAGTTACACTGGGGATATCTGAGAACCAGCACTTGAAAGTAAACGTTCTTAACTTGTCAGAATTCATAGTAATCCCAAACTTGTTCTGTGAAATATATACAATATATTAAGCGTTGTTAAAAAAATAACTGCCAACTCATCAAGCAAATATTAATACCGGTCCAAAGACATGCTTTCTGTATATGCAAAAAGCAATGAATAAAAGTGTGTATTTTAGTAGCTAATGCACAAAATAAAAAAGAGAAAAGGTAGCACATGATGCTGCGGTATCAAACTACATTGTCTTCAAGTGATATTTTCTGACAGAACAAAGGTTAAAACATAAAGGAAAAATGCATTTTACTCATGTAGTATTTTAATTAAAAAAACAAACTGCACCACACCAAGTGGTCTCATGTATATTGTAAAACCCCAATGTTCTTCTATTCAGTTTTGTATGAAAAGTGAAGCCTCTTACCTTGATCTGACACTTGGTCGTGTAAAGAACTGATCCTCTCTGCTGTCTCTGTCTCACACTCTCAGACTCCTTAACCTACTTCCTTTTTTTTCATGAAGTGCCACACGATGCAACGGCTGTAGGTCAAATGTTGCTTTATGAAAGGGCTGACAATTGCTTGATTGCCTTCCAAAATGTTTGCATGTCTTCCTATATGTTTCAACTAGGTCAACATTTTGTCTATCTCTGTATCTAAGGGAAACATGCAAATATGTAACCTGACAATAAAGACGGCCTGTTCACCTGCAAAACTAATCTAATGAAGTCTGCAGAATATTGCCGCTATAAAAGCAACGGCTGCAAGACTGAAGAACTGTACCAAGAAATAAAAACATTCATGTACAACTAGTGTTTAAATGAACAGAAGCAACCAACATGTCACTCACCTGAGAAAGAAAAGTAATACTGCTGCACCTGGTGTCCCCTCTCTCCTCCTTCTCCTTGTGTGACTCCTTGGTATGATTGTCAAAGTGTGAGTGAATACTGAGCCCTCCCTTCAAAGTGCATGGAAAACATATTTTGAAAGATGACCCAACACTTCAGGGATCCTGATCATCCAACACAGCTTTGAGACGAGGGTAGTGGAGGGTGAGGAGCCACACTGTCTGGTATGGCACCATGTACATCCATCACTCAATTAAAAGGAGGAAATGAAATAATAAATCGTTAGAGAAGGATGGATTAATGATTTAAAAAAGGATGAAAACGAATTATAGAAAAGTGTCTAAAGTAGTTGGTGGAAAAACAATGAAAACAGGTTTGTGTTCGGACGTGTTGTGGCAAGCCATGATCCATTCACACCGATTGGCAATGATGCAACGAACCAATGGTGCCTGACGGAAAAATCGTCAGTAAACAACTGATGCAACCGTCCAGAAAATGACTTCTGATTCAATTCAGTGTAACGATGTGTAATATGTTACGTGAGGCTGACATGTTCAAGGTGTGATGTCCGTCGGTTTGAATGTGCTGCACCCAACTCTCCGCTCAGGTACGGGGATCTCCACTGAGAACTGCAGATCACACTCACGGTAGGTTTTTCATTGTTTTACTGAGTCATGTTCATTGCATCTACATATAGTGTTGTATTTTGAGGGATTGTTAACGCTTGTATGGTATTCGGGTCTGTGGGACCCGTTTTCATTATTTAGGTAAAGAAAAATGATATGATCAATTACTTTTTCAAACTCACACTCAATGGCCTAGGCTCATTTTCTGTGAAGAACATAATAATATATCAGAACACATTTTCAATGACCACCCACTGTACACCCCCCTACACATTTACATTACATACAGGGTGTTCGGGTCTGGACCCGGGGCTAACAAAAGTGTGGAAATTGTATGTCCTGTGCATCTGTCTGGGCCTTCTGTGTGTGTGTGTGTGTGTGTGTGTGTGTGTGTGTGTGTGTGTGTGTGTGTGTGTGTGTGTGTGTGTGTGTGTGTGTGTGTGTGTGTGTGTGTGTGTGTGTGTGTGTGTGTGTGTGTGTGTGTGTGTGTGTGTGTGTGTGTGTGTGTGTGTGTGTGTGTGTGTGCGCGTGTGTGTGTGTGTGCGCGTGTGTGTGTATTAAAGTAGCACTTTAATTCATTAATGTGATCTAACAAAAGTAAAAGGGCCAATATTAACCATATATGCTGTTTATATTGCTTGTAATTGAGCTGAAGTAAACATCTGTTGAGTATTTTTAACATAAAATAGTTTGATTGTGTTGAATTGAAGCCCAAAATGGCAGCGGGTCCACCAGACCCACGAACACTGGCTGAGTAAAACAAATATGAACACCATACAAGGGTTAAATGACCTTACATGTGACCTTTGGCCTTTGACTCAAAGTGGTTAGACATCTAAAGCAGTGGGTGTGAGAAGTACTCAGAAATGTTACGGAGGTTCATTCGTAAAAGTATGTGTAATAGCATCAAAACATACTTGCATAAGTGTCAAAAGTAATATTACTGATTTTGCTAAATTGATTATTTCAGAATAATGTATGGTATTATATGATTGGATTATAATAGTTCAAACGTTATTGTTTAAATCACTTTTATATTTGATTGAGAACTTCTTATTTTAAAATAAAACGATAAATTGGTTGATTACATTTTGTTTTCTTTATCACAATCTAAAAGTAACTAAGCTTTCAAATTAATGTAGTACTATAAGCAGCAGACATTTTAAATACTTGAGTAAATAATCCCAAAATGTGCTTCAATTAAGAAAATCACAAAATGAACATCCCCCACCAATGTTAATATAGTACATATATAATATCATCGTGTTAATCTCAGAATAAGAATGCAATGTTAAAATAAAGGCTTTTTATATATTTTAGAATTAATCAACTGGTTAGTGTCCTGCAGTTTATGTTGATCTGTGTGTGTTTCAGGTAATGTCTGTGTGTGTTTCAGGCTTATGCAACTCAACCCAAGTTTGTTTTTCTTCAGTCTGAGAACTTGTTTGTACTGGTGTCAGGTTCACAGGAGATGTGTGTCCCTCCTCTAAAGTAGAAAATCCTCACAGGTCTGTTAAATTCTGCACCAGACCATAAACACACAGAGCTGCTTCTTCAATTTAGAGATCTTTGGAAGATCTGGATGTTGTAATGCCACAAACACAGTAAAATGTGGCAGTTGCAGTAATATGAATTTATTTTCCCATCACAAACAGTAGTACAAAGACTCATTCTACAAATAGTACAAATAGTTTTTCTAGCAGCTATTGGGTGAGATTAAGATCAAACCTTTTTATGGAAAATGTGACATTATACAATGTTTGTGCATAGATGTGATGAAATGAATGGGTTCATGTTATACTCCTCATTAAAACAAGCTATGCTAATCACATCTGAGGGTGAAGTGGAAATGTGGTGCATGAATTACATCAGATCATACTCAATGTCCAGGGACATTTCCCTAATTTATGGCAGAATAACATAACCGAAATGAACAGACACTCAGCTGACAGATATAATTGTGGAAAGTTTTTCATTTTAAACAACTCGCTAATTAAATAGAAACACTTGCAAACACTTCCCATGACTAAAAAGAAGTAAAAATACTGAGTGGTTAGAGTAGCTGAATTTAGTTTTTGATAGACTTCAGAAATAAGAAATAAGGTTTGATTTACAATATATTTACAAAAATCTATAAAAAGATTATCCTGATTAAGCTATTGTGTGTCGTTTTGTTTGTATAGCCGTTTTCTCAAAATATGACATTTCAAGATGTTTGTTGTGTGTTGCTTTTTATTATTCAAAATCAATAGTTTTACACTTAGATATAGGTGATATCGTATTGCAGTACTGTAAAGAACAACAGAGTCAGCGTTGTTTGGTCAGATTTATTATTTTACATTTCATCTGAAGTTTTGATAGGAAGCTGAAGAAAAAGAGTTTCACTCACATAATGTAGGTTGAGCAGCAAAAAACATACAGTCAAACAAGTGGGAAACATACATCAACAATATGCTATGTGCAGACATCCCAGCAGTACCGTACAGATCCATTATAAAACTACAATGTTTTTTCTTCTACCACCACCCACTAACTAAATATTTCTCATGTAAACTTTGTGGATGGCCGAATATTTTTATACTTTTAGTCTAAAGTCAACCAATCCTGGTAAAGAGGGGAATTTACAGGGATAAAACTGTTTTTTAGATCTGTGCTAATCTCAAAGTTTTAAACAGAAATCTCTTCAAAAGATAAATATTCTTTAGCTGAAAATATGAGCCATGCAATAATTCACTGTAAAGATATACAGGGGGTATAGTACTAGGTAGCAAAAGTGATTTTCTTTAGTTTCTGATGTTACATCAGAAGATCTCCCAACCACGGAGCTCGGGCCCCAACACATTCACCGCCTGCCATGTTTGTCTTCCTCAGTTCTCGTCTACTTGCAAACTTCCAAACTTCTCTCGTCCGCCTCTGCCTCTACATCTCAATGGCTTGTAGGCTGTCCTCCCATCTTTTCTCTTTTCAATCTTAAAGAAAATCCTTAAAACTCACCAAAGGTCCTAACAGTAAACATGCTTCTATAATATATAAAACAAATATTTTCAGTAATCCCTGTCCCTCAGTGTTTCAAATGGAACATGCTAAAAACCCAGAAAGCCAATGTAAGGTAAACATATTCATTTACGTTAAAAGGAAAGGAATACTGAAAGACATTGGGCAAAGTGTATCTTATTATCATTTCAATCAAAGTTCCAAACTAACAAAAATGTAATTGATGGGTCATAGCAAGCAGATGCAGCTGGTGATTTTCATATTTAACTGTAAGAACATGGCATTTAATTCCAGCAGAAATCTTTGTATCTTAGTTGGAGTGTTAAAGGTCCCATGACATGGCCATTTCTATTGATCATAATTCCATTGTTGAGGTATACTAGAATAGATTTACATTGTGCAATTTTCCAAAATCACATTGGTTTCTCATACAGCATCTCTGTATAGTATGTGTATTCACTCTCTGTCCTAAATGGCTTGTTGGAACTCCAGCCCCCCTCCCTGTGAGCCCAGTGTGCTCTGATTGGTCAGCTCGCCCACTCTGTTCTGATGAGTCCACCACCGTTACAGCGGAACATCAGTTATTATGTGTTACAATGGCGTTAGCAACCAGAAAAGGACACCAGTAAGGACAAACAGATGAGAATGCTGCGTGGGGCCTGGGTGCCGTGTTGGCGGGACGTTGCGAGGCTTGCTGCTGCGAGGAGCAGACAGTGTGAGCTGGCTTACTGGTGTGGTTTCCTGGTTGCTGCGTGGGGTCGGCGAGACACAGCGAAACCCAGCCCGAAACAAGCCCGAGCACACACACCCGCAGCCTGGCTTTGAGTCTAGACTCACAGCCTCGCCGCGTCCCGCCGTCTCAGGCTGAGAAATCCGCGGAGCTGCAGCTGCCTGAGAAAAGATTGAGTGTGTGTGTGACTGTGAGGAAGTCCACGGAATTGGTCTTAACGTAACGGCTCCGCGGACGTAACGTAACGGCTCCGCGGATTGATCCTTTTGGACCAGTTGGTCCATTGGGTCGTCGTTATGTCACTTGGTTCCCGGAAGAAACAAATGGAAAAATAAAAATGTCCAACGAGGCGTTCTGGGGCAGCATAGAAAGGTATTTTCTCTGTTAGAGTTTTACTCGCTACAGGGTGTACTTTGAGGGTTTTTGACTCTGCAGACCGTTTACATGCATAAAAAGCTACATAACACACGGGTAATAACCGGAAAAGCATGACATGGGACCTTTAATGCAGGAAAGGAAGTGAGTAAAAATCTCGATTCAAGTCATTCGGGTCAGGTTTTCTCGGAGTGTTCACATCTAGGTAGTGCATGGTTTGGTTTGGGGTGGAGTGGTTGCATGCTGCAGTCCAGGGTGTGGGCGTGGCATGGCTAAAAGGTGCATCACTGCGGGTAAACAACAGTCAGCTGACAGTCTTATCAAAGGTAGCTTGGGACCAGCGTCATGGAAATTCTTAGCTGGTTCTTAACATACTATAGTTTGAGGTGGAATGTATCTGTTTTCAGATGAAGGTGGAGTCCATGGTGCTGGTGTCCTGCGCACTGCGGGCTCGGGCCTCAAAAAGCTGTTTTATCAAGGCCGACTTCTCCTGCTCCAGCTGTGTGATGCGCTCGCTCCTCTCCGTCACCTCCTGAGAAGATTCAAGATTCAAAGGTTTTAATGCCATATACCATAAACCATATACCGTACTATATAACATAAGTTACAGTGTAGAAATGGCATGAAAATCTTCTGACCCGAGCTCCTCCAACATTGGAACATATATAATAAAAATACAAAAATACAAATAAAAAATAGTGCAAGAAGTCTATATACACGTAAATTGAATGATATATACAAGAAAAGAATGTAAAATTAAATATTGTAAATTAAGATGAAATTAAATACGGTTTATTATGGTGATAACTATTTAGATAAATAAGTAAATTGCAAGAGGACAAACAGATGAAGGTTTATCGAGGCACAGAGTTCAGAAAATGGATAAAGTGATTCACTGAAAACATCCACTGACTGGTAACTCTTAGTGACTTCTATGTATTGGCAGTGTGCAGACTGGGTCTAACCTGTGTGAGGAGTCGGTTCTGGTCCTTCAGTCTCAGGATGGCTTGTGGGGGAGCTGGAACCGGTGGCTGCGGGTTAGCGGCGGTCTGAGCAGCGCTGGAGGGAAATGACTGCTGAGAAACAAAAAGGAATCAAAGAATAGTTTATAATTAACCTACTTGTTAATTATACTAAGCTTCTCATAATGGAATTCCCCTGAACTATATTTTGTGTTTGAGTATTTACTGACTTCAGCTTTGAGCCATACGAATTTCCCAATAGCAAGTGTTTTATACTTTTATTTATTTTTTAATATAATTGTTCTCGTCTACAGCCATGTTAGCAGCTCTGAAGGCAAGGCAGGTTTATTTATATAGCACCTTTCAACACAAGGCAATTCAAAGTGCTTTACAAAAAATGAAAGACACAGAGGCTATTCCTAGGCACAGCAGTTAGCATACAAACATGCTCACAGTGACAGTGTAAACATGCTGATGTCTGGCAGGTATGACGTTTACCTCCTTTGTGATGTGATAGAAAATAATAACTTTGTCCACACATATTTAAAACAGGGCTTTGGTTTTAAAAGGTCACATTTGACCAGATGATCTTCAAAATGAAGAAGTCCATCCATATGATCATTTATATTCACAATAGATGTAGATTGTGAGACATTAAGAACATTTAACTTAGCTAGATTTACAATAAATGCAAAAGATGAAATGGGGCAGTCAGCACTCACCATCCCAGAGCAGGAAATAAGGTCATTAAGGCAGCGGTTGACTTCTTGCAATTTGGGTATTAGGACATTCATGCGACTCTGATTAGCTTCTGTGAAGAAATCCTGTGAGGAGAGAACATAAAATACATTATGTAAATACAGCAGTGATGGATACAAGTAGTTAAAGGTCATAGAAATGTCATTATAAAGTGGGATGATTATTTAACAAACCAATGAAAAGCTTTGGTAAAGCAGGTTAATATAAACTAATAAGGAAATACTCTGAGGAAGAACATTATGTGTTTTTTTAAACAATATATTAGAAGATATATTTTTGCTGCCAGTGCATATCAAAAACACTGAAGCACTCAGTTAAGAATAAATTACTTCCTTTCCTTATCCTCAAAAAATAAATGCCTTCATTTTGCATTCTTTATAACGGTCAGAAAAGTCTTTTTAGGTTTAGAACAAAACAACCAAAACACTCAGTTCAACAGCTTTACATTTTTATTATATATATCCGTTTGATATATCCTCATATGCCAAGATATTTTCGACATTTGTCCTTCTATCTATATCAATAAAACTAAAAATCATCAAACAACAAAACACAACAGGCCTCATCTCCAATACTTTACATCTGAGCTCTTTAGACCAGTGAGTGTGAACTGACCGTGCAGTGGGAGTTCTGGCCGACCTGCCTCTGCCTCTCGGTCACATTGTGGATTTGGCCCTGGTACCAGTCTCGGGCCCGCTCCACCACCTCCAGGCCCGCCAGCAGAGAGTCCTTCTCCTGCTCCAGCTCTTTCATTTGCTTCAACTGTGTGAGTTAAAGGTTAAAAGGAGGGGTAGGTTGTTGAAGAGTGAAAAAATGGCGGCACAAAAGGGAAAACCTGAAGTCATTTTCTGTATAGACCTCAATGAGGCAGCAAACGTGTCATTGTAATCACTTAGAGAGATTAAAGGGGCCCTATTATGCTTTTGGGGGTTTTCCCTTTCCTATAGTGCAGGGGTGCCCAATACGTCGATTGCAAAGGTAGTGTGGGTAGATCGCATGGCATTGAAAAATCCATCCTTACTATGGCATTTGCCACTTGATTGACGTACAGGTAAGCCAGTCTGAGATCTCATCTTTTTCTAACACGCAGCTCACCATGCATGCGCGGTCAACCGCGCAAGCTGCCGTAGGATTTATGTAATGACCAAAAATGTATTCAGTTGTATTCTGCCATACGGGTTCATGCAGTTATGCAAGGTACACCAACATAAGTTATACTCAGTAAATATAAATAAATATATGTTTCGCATTTTTAATGTAGGTAGATCAATTTGACTTGGTCATTTTAAAAGTAGCTCCCAAGCTGAAAAAGTGTGGGCACCCCTGAGTGTAGTGTGTTATATAGGTTTTTGTGCATGTAAATGGTTTGCAAAGGCTTAAATCCCAGAGTTTCTCTCCCACCCCCTGCCTGAAACACCTCCATTGGACTCCTTTATTTACTTCCGCATCATAGTGACATCACTATGTAACACTTGCGCTTCTATTGGGCAGCGCTTCAACACATTGTATGTGATAGGCTTAGGGACAGGACACCTCTAAGCGATTGACCAATCACAACAGAGCCAATCAGCTAACCAATCAGAGCAAACTGGGCTCTGGTTTCAGACAGAGGGTGAAAAGAGGTGCTGCAGCTCAGGCAGTGTAAGAAAAATAAAGAGCTCTTTGAACATTAAAGCATGGAGACATGTCCCAGAAGTGCCACTAAATACAAATGTGAACCTGGAAATAATAGCGTAATAGGGCCCCTTTAAGATTAAATCTACGGTAATCATTGACGGCGGCCAGCAGTCTGCAAACTCAAATCTTTTCACACAACAAGGGCATCTGCAGCCAACTCTTTTGTGCTGTCCGAGACAATGGTGCCGTATCAATTGTGCCGGACTCTCTCCCATCCTGAACAATGTTTAGAGGACCAATCACCCGGGTGTCATGGCAACCGCACAGCAACCTAAGAATGGGGTAAACAGCACTTCAACTATGGCCGCCCCAGTGTGTGAAAGAGAAAGAGATGTGTGTGTGTGTGAGTGTGTGAGTGTGTGAGTGTGTGTGTGTGTGTGTGTGTGTGTGTGTGTGTGTGTGTGTGTGTGTGTGTGTGTGTGTGTGTGTGTGTGTGTGTGTGTGTGTGTGTGTGTGTGTGTGTGTGTGTGTGTGTGTGTGTGTGTGTGTGTGTGTGTGTGTGTGTGTGTGTGTGTGTGTGTGTGTGTGTGTGTGTGTGTGTGGCTGCATTGAGTTGTGCTGACCAGGCTGTCCACACTTCCAGAGTGCAGGCCTCATTGCTGGCATTCAGCCACCTGGTGTGTTATCTTTCTATCCACCCATCGCTCCATCCCTGCATCCCCTGTGAAGCTCAGTAAATCCCCCCGATCATCGCTCATCAGTGCTGTTTAAAAAGGTTGACATAAAATCCTGTGCAACATATTTGTGCTCTTTCCCAAAGAGCCTAAAGTAAGAGAACAAGAGAGGCTGGGGGGGTTTTAGGTATGAGAGGTCCTTCTAGAATGAAGCCTGACCCAGTGTCAGGCTTCATAAATACGCGGTAGGTCCACAGGCAGGAAAACCCACTGTTTATAAAAGAAAGAGAAAACACACACAGAGAGGGAGCAGAGCAGCACATGGCTGAAAGGTTAGGGAAGAGTGTGTGCATGTATGTTTGTCATGGCTGAATGAAGAGGCATGAATACAGGACAACAACGCCCATACAATAACATGACGCCTGTTGCCCAAGTTGTTCGACTAAAACCACAAAGAAGAACATAACGGCCTTTCAAACTGCATCTAAAAAGCAACACGAAACCGTGTGTTCTGAACATCAATACAACAGCAGCTCAGAGGCAATATACAGTTCAAAAGTCCCTGAAACAAAGACAGTGTTACAGCCGGACGAACAACGCTGGATATATCCTAATACATCTGTCCAATATTCTTTTCGATCAGTTGGTCAACTGAAACAGTGTAAAACCTAAATATACTCAAAATAGTGGTATTTCAAAGAGTGAAAAGCAGCACAAAAACATGGTACTTTTTCTCTGTTAAACCAATCAACTAATTTCATCCACTCATCAACCCATTTCTGCATATCCTAAAACTGAAGCATTACAACACCCCGACAGGTTAACACTAATGAAAAGACCCAATGTCCTTGGAAATAGAAAATATTTCTTAATTGATATGCCAGTTATTCTTGAGATTAATCACTTAGTTGTTACTTCAGGATATATAGAAATCCTTCAAATTCTAGCTTCTTTATAAAAAAGGACCGAAGATATTAAGTTTAAAATGATACAAAACAGAAAAGGTAGTAAAGCCTCACATTGCGAGACACTTCACAGTACATTATTGGTTAGTTTTTCTTGAGACAACTTGAAACTTGATTGTCGATAACATCCTGGCAATATGATAACTACTTAAGATGGACAACACCACAGAATGTTAGAGCCATAGAACAATCCCTAAAGTCCCTAAAACCAGCCTAAATACATAGTTCATCATATTTCTCAGAACTCACAATTAACTGTCAAAACAACCTGGTGCATATCTAGCGGATGTTGAAATGTAATCATTACAAAACCACCACAAATGCAAACTTTACTATCCTGCATCTCTTTTACCATCTCTGTCTTCCTGCCATCTGTCTCCCCCTCTCTCCCTACTCACCCAGAGGAAAAAGTGCAGGGCCTTGCTGCTGTACAGGCCGCTGCTGAGGGGGATGAACACGGTGGTGTAGGCAGCCAACACGGCTGTCCAGGCTGGGTCGGGCCGGTCGAGCGAGTCCTCAACTTCCACCAGGCCCCTGGGCCCGACCCGGCACACTACCATCAGGGCAGCAGGGGGCCAAATCGGCCTGGGTGGGAGGGTTGGAGGGAAGGGGGAGGAGGAGAGGGGCAGGGAGGGAGGGGGGGTCGGTCAGTCTGCCTCTTCTGACAAAGAGGCCGAGAAGGAAAGAGACAGAGACAAAAACAGGGAGAGAAAGAGAGCTACAACAGAGTGAGAAATGGTGGGGCAAAGGGGAGAGACGCAGAGTGAAGGGAGGCATGGGCTCCGACTGGAGGGTGGGAGGGGCAGAGTCAGGGGGAGGCAGCGAGCCAAGGGGTGGGAGGGGAATGTGGGGGCCAATAGAGAGGGAAGAGACTCTACCAGAAAACTTTTTCCTGGAATTTTCCGGCTTCTACTGTTTTCTTTTTCATGTAAATACAATATTTCCTGCCCTCCAGGCTCCATCACTGTTATTTCCAATCACACCCTAAAACATTGTTTAGACCTGTCAGACCTCTGTCTCTCTGAACGTCCTTTGCTACTGATCCTCTATCCTTTACCACAGGAAAACAACTCAAATACTAACAGATACCAAAGAAAAATCATTCAAAATGTGTCATGTGTAACATCGACACAACACCTTGACTGAAGACTCAGTTCTTTCTAATACAGTGGAAAGAAATGATGTTCTCAATGAGCAGAGGAATAAAGCCATCCCACTGACTGTTAACAGACTGATGTTATTTGTTTGTGCTCTCACGAGGGAAAAATCTTTGTAAACACTTAAAAGACTGTTTTGCACACAGGAGTGTTTTGTGTTAGTGGAAGACAGTATCAGTGAAAAACTGCATTATAAAATACAATGAATATTCTTTATTTATTAGTGCCTTTCGTATACATTTCAATGGTCCATTCATTTAATACAAGTGTAATGGAATTCAACAAGCAGTCTTTTTGTAGTAAAGCAGTATTTCTGAGGGTTGGCAGAAAGGCATTTTTATCTATCTATTGCAACGTTTGACAGTGTTATTGCATATGTTCCTACATATTGTGTTGACCTAGCTGTAATGTAAACAAAAAGTGAAAGAAGAGTTTCCAAGCTGCGGTAACATCTGTTTTTTTTAGGTTTTTATATTTGCCTGGCCTGTGATTTTACCTCGAGACCAAAGGCTTTTAACTCAAATAAGTGGCATCGTAAGAGAAGCGGGGTGCTTTACAGGTAAATAAATAGAAACTGGGTGGATCCACAGAAGACCCACGCATTATTACTGTTGATACATACCTGGTTTGCTGTTCAACCAGTTATTAATGGGAAAAACCTGTGCGCATGTACAGCACTGACATTCGGCTCAAGCCCAGGCGTGTGTGTGTGTGTGTGTGTGTGTGTGTGTGTGTGTGTGTGTGTGTGTGTGTGTGTGTGTGTGTGTGTGTGTGTGTGTGTGTGTGTGTGTGTGTGTGTGTGTACCAACCATTCCGTAATCCACTCCGTTGGATATGGTATGCCTCCTCTGCTCATCCCGACCTCGCCCATGTCGCCTGGAGACGCCGGTAAATCCTGATGCTGATTCGCTCTGGGATCTTGGTAGACCTGATTTCCCAACACCTAGACAAATGAAAAACACACAGATTGAATCAATTGCGACACTGTGGTCTGGTATGCACTCAGCAGTTTGACTTGTATTCTGCTGAACATAACATAGAAAAAAACTAAAATATGAAATGTACTTCCTAGTGCTTTAAAATAATTACACTGGGCTTGTAATGACACATGCATGCAATTAAACAATTATGTCTGTTCTCTTACTCAGGGAAAAACTCAAATAGAATTATCATCAAAAGACCAATTGCCAGATTTACATTCAAGGTAATCAAGGTAAGTCTCAAAATTCTGACTCGGCAACAATATTGCACATTGTTTTAAGTCCATCAGCAACAGTAATCCATCCGTTTAAAATGTAAAAATAAGTGTGTTGTAATCTATTTGATTTTTGGTGAATAATAAGTGCAGTTCAAATCAGTTCCTGGTGATTAAAGGTGACATTTAATCTCCTTGGGCAACAAACCTCCATGCCTGCAGACAGACAGTAAAGAAGAACATCTTAAGTATAACAGATAAATCATTTATTAAGACACAGCAATGCATTCCAGCTGCCAGTGTGCACCACAGGAGGGAGCTGTACTATCAATCATGGTCCCTTCTTTGATTACCTTACTAGGATGAGTTCAGTGGAGTAGAAGGAAATATGTGAAGTATCTGAGTTCAAACAAACTTCAGAGAAAAGACTAATCCTTGAATTAATGAAACATAAACATTTCAACAATTGTAGGGCTTCCTAAAAAGGCTAGTATGATTTCTTTTAATCAAGAGAGCCCACTGAGTGATTTTTTATTTTTGAAGACTAAGATGCATGTCCACTTTAAAGTAAAAAAAGGTTTTTAGATGTGCGCTTTCAAACTTACTTTTACCTATGTTGTGCTTTGAGAAAAAATTACAAGCAAATGCTATCCGCCAAAAAAGAACATGTGATATGATTGAAAGCTATTTAAGGTCCTTATATTGAGATTGTTTAGTAAACTGCCAAACTCAAGGACGATTGTTAAAACTCAACTCAGTTGTTATAAAGATAAAAAGAAAATATGTCTCTCTCTGTTGGTTTTCCTACTACTCTCATTCAATCTCTGCTGCTGTGTGTTTGTGCCTTTTCAATGCGGTTTAAAAAACATGTTTGATGAAGAGTTGTGAATTGGGTGTGACCTTGGCAAAGCATCTCAGTTGTATTTTTTCGGTGGTATTTCCCACATATTAACTAAGGTATTTTATCAGATTTTAACTCTTGAGTGAACACCACTGCTGCATTACAGAACCACAAAAAAAGTGATGAGAGAGGCAGGACTTTGTGGTGATGTCCAGGGTGTTGGGGAGGATTTCACCACTGCAGTGATTCAGTGAGCCATGGCCTGTCTGCTGTAATCTGTCCTAATCCAGCAGGGTTTGGCTGCATGAGAGAGATTAGAGCATGGACATTTCCCAACAAAAGTAAGGGGACATAATATATTTGGACAGCACTTTTTACATACAGACAAAAAGGGAAATAAATAATGTGCTGCAGGGATTTGCTACAATACAGCCACAAAAGCAACTGATGTTTATCTGTAAAAAGCATAACATTTGATATTTCTAGATTACAATAATAGCATTATACAGGCCTGATACACATATAAAAATTTGGATTTATAAGTAAGTAACAAGGTTTAACAGTAATGCACAAATGAAATGAGAACAATGAATGAGATGTGGTATACGAACGAATGTTATTAAATACTGTAGCAGTAAGATATACTTTTTATATTTTAACTGACAAAAATCTGACAAAAACTACACAAAGTTATGTGACCTATTGGCCAGGCAGTGTACTTGTGTAATATTTCTCCATCTGAACAAACACACTCACTTATACATGAGTGTAATGCAAGTGTTAGAAGCTGTGAAAGCCCTGAGGGACGAGGAATGTGCAAGTGTCACTCTTATAGAGGGATCATGCAAACTCGGACAGACGTGGTGTGTGTGTGTGTGTGTGTGTGTGTGTGTGTGTGTGTGTGTGTGTGTGTGTGTGTGTGTGTGTGTGTGTGTGTGTGTGTGTGTGTGTGTGTGTGTGTGTGTGTGTGTGTGTGTGTGTGTGTGTGTGTAAGAGAGAAATGTGAAATAGCTCTCCCTATGAATGTGAGATAAAGAAGAACGAAAGTGAGTTTGTATGAGAGCGAGAGATAATGAGCAGGCAAACTGGGAATTAACTCAGCTGCACCTCATCCAACCTACATCTTACTCACCAAAGAGAACTGAACAAATGCACGTGCCTACATCTGACCATTTTCCTTTCCAGAGTCAGCCAGGCCGTGGGAGGAATGATCTGCCTTCTCTACAAGGCAAACTATCAAGATAGATACATTCTGCAGGAATTTCTGACACGACCTCTGACCTGACCCAGGGTTAACAACCGCAATTATTCAACTAACCAGCAGTCACTTAGCAGTCACCAGCAGCCTGTTTGAGCTGTGACATAACACTGATATACCTGATAAGAGTGTTGTCAAAAACCAACAATAACTGTTGTTGACCCCCCATTAAGGATTTAGAAAAAAGACTGCCTTTTAAAGTTAAAATGTTTACATGTCTAAGGCTCCCTCTGGATGACATTTGCTGACATGCAAATGAATGCACACTGCAAATGTTGTGCACTTGTATGAACTACATGGATCAGTGCATCCAATTGAATTAGAATATGAAATTGAAGCTGGAAGACCGCAGTGGACATATCAACGCAGTTATGCACATAATCAGGTGGCTTGTTCATGTGAATTCATTTTCAAGTGTATTTTGCTCTGTGTTCTGGTGTGTGCTCGAGGACACATAATACTCTATCTAAGATCTAATCATCCTCATGCACGTTTTTTGGGGTCCAGATAAGAATTTGTCTTTGTTTGAAGTCAGCAGCAAATTGAAACTACGGCACAAGTTGAATTTCATTTACATTTTTTGACAACTTGGATGGGAGTGGAATGCAGATACAACTGCAGGTTGTAACTGTTTTATTTTTTATATAATTATAATTGAATATGTTTGACTTGTGTACAGTTATTAAGACAAAACAAGCCATTAAAGACATCATCTTGTGCTTTTATGGAAACATCTTTAGAAGGAAATGACCCATAAGTTTTTTAAATAAACACAGCAGCATTAGTTGAGCAACAAATGTATCAAATCTTATACCACAAAGTATAATATGTAGATACAACTGCATAACATCAACCTCTGTTAGAGCTGTTGATTGGCATACGAGATCAGAGCTCAATTGCATTTTGTATTACGAGTGTGTGTTGATGTTATTGATTTTAACACAACAGGTTAATTAGTTATTGACATGAGTCCTAAATGAACCCAGTGAACTGTCCCCAAACCCCCTCACACACACACAACATTTATAACGATTCACTCTCATGGTACCACTTACTTGATCCTTGTAGCTGCGGCGACTCCAGAGCGAGAGACTCAATGGACCTGACCCGGCTCTGCTGCGGCTGTGTAGGTTTGGGGGCATGGCCCGGTTCGGCCCGGTAGCCCCCGGCCGCCGGAGCCCCTGGGTTCTGCTCCAAACCCCGAACGGGCCTCTCAAAGACCGCTGGGTACCGCACCGGTCCACACGACGGATACCCGGGCGCCTCCTCCAGCCTGGCCCGGCTCTGCAGGGAGGAGGTCCGGTGCTGCAGGGTGTTGGTCACGTTGCTCGGCCCCAGCGGACGGACCTTGTTCTCCACCCGAGTTCCCACGCTGCATGTGGACAGCGGGGCGGGCTTCTGCTGCGGAGCCTGCTGTGGGTGCACGGCGGCGTGGACCTTGAAGTGGGCGCTGTGCTCCGGGTTGAGCATGGAGTAACGCAGCCCCGCGACGAACCGCTCAAAGGTGAGGCAGCCATGCGGTGGGGTGACCCTCCGGAGGCAGCTGAGCACCCCGCCGGGCAGGTCCCGGGTGTCTGCCCCCTGCCAGCGGGTCTCTATTTCTGAAATGTGGACATAGCCTCTGCCACTATCATCCAAAATGTCAAACAGGGTCCTCAGACTGTGCAGGAAGGCTTTGGGCAAGCCATCTGTTGAATAGTCCGGCTCTTTAGGGTGCACTTTTGCGGCTCTAAAGCCCTCCGTGTTGCCTTGATACACTTCTTTTCTTGGTCCAGCTCGGCCGTAAATAGCCGAGGTCCCGTTCAGTTTGCAGCCCTGATCGGTCACTATCAGAGCCATCAATGAGCTGATAATGCGCGCCGACTAATCAATCAAAAACACACAAGTTCGCTAACTTTGTATAAACACGCAGCACAAAGCCCAGAACAATACAATAAATAAAAGCCTACTGAGCAGGAAAATACATGTCCTAATAAAGCTTTTTAGGCTGAAAATGTCCTACAATTCACTGTTCTGGTCGTCCACCTTCCAGTCGAAACTCCGCTGGTCTGATCCATACTTTCCTTTTTCTACCAAGGACCGCCCTTCAAACGGCTGTGTGAGAGAGCGTCCCAGGTCAACCGATTGGTTGCGGTGTGCACGAGCTCAGCGCTCATTGGTTCAGGCTTGAGGTAGGCTCCAGTTTGAGTTGTGCTTTTGTTATTACTAATGCTGAGACGTTATTCATAAAGCCTGCATATGATCACCCCCCCCCCCCTACACATAATCACAAAGAGCTGGATATCACCTTACAGCCCACACACACAGCGGTAATGCGGAGCAGAGCCCCTTTGTTTCATCATGAAATCACTTGAAACTTTGTGTGGAATTGAATATGTCATTTCAATGGTTAAGTTAATCCATTTATGTTGATTATATGTTTAAAATCCCTGTAAAGTTAGACACGCTAATGATTTGATGGCTGATATCTGACTGTCACAGTAAACCTTGTAATATGCTGTAATGTTGTCAAATGTCTTTAAAGGTCCCAAAGAATCCTTCAATGTGGATTTTTTCGTAAATTAGTTTAAAAGTAAAGCTTTACATTTGGAGATAAACAGCTACCACTGCCAGAAGGGCTATATAATTGTCATCTGAAAAATAACTAAAGCTGTCATGAAAATGAAGGGTATTAAAGCACAACATGTACCTTTATGATGAAGTATAAAGTTACATAACATCTTCTTGTTATGTAGCTTAATTACATGTTTTGTTTTATTCCTACCATACCCTATTTTACCCCTTTTTATTTCCATTACCATGGCTCTCTAATAAAAATGTTTGAATTTGTGTTTAAATGTCAGTTTTAGGGGGATTTGTAACCGGTTCAATTGCAAGCATAAAACTGTTGATTGATGTTGTTACACTCAAAAACAACAGCCCAAACCCCCCAAATGGGTTTACAATGACAATGTAATGTCATGTAATGCTATCTTAATGAAGTGTTAATGTGTGTTTCTTCCCCCCCTTTCCCCTGCATCTTGGCAGATTGGAGATTATGTAATGGTATGTATTACCAGTCAGGCTGGAATAGCAGAAATCACTGTGCTCCACATCCAAGCACACAACTCAAATCCAAGTTTCACACAAAACACATAGCAAACATCTCTGTGTTCAGGTTAACCTCTTCTGTTTTCTCTTCGTTTAGTGGTGAGTCACACATGTCTGTGTACAGACCCATGTTTATCTCTGACCTGCCCAGACTTGAGCTCTCTTCTTGTCGTCATCTGTGAAATCTTCAGCAGTGATTAATGTCAAGGTACTCCACTTTCACAAAAGACTTCCTGTAATTGACCAACCTGTTATACCAGGTATTGAATCACACATTTGTCCATACTTTGATTTCACTGTACTTTTTTTTTAATTAGAAAAGGGGTTGAACGAGAGGACACAATCAATAAATCCCCAATTGCTGCTCCCCCTCCCTATGAAGGTCAATCACACACCAGTTGTTCTTGTTAACACAGCAATGTGTTGGATTGATCACGACCTAGGGCAAGAGAGAGATCTAATACCCAATAATAGTGCGTCAGAGTATAGATTTTCATTTCTTTTTCAGTGTGGGGCTGGAATTAAAATGCTTTAATCAGTGTTTGTTTTGGGGCTTTTTTGCTGGTTGTTATATAACCAGAGTCAGACAGAAAGAGAAAGAAAGAGGAGAAGACTCACAGTCCAGTTGCAGCTCAGCTCCCTCGCCTCACAGGGTCAGACAACTGAGCACTAACTCCTGCCCTCCTCATCTCCCTTTCTCATGATCTCACGCACATTCAGTGATGCCACACACACACACACACACACACACACACACACACACACACACACACACACACACACACACACACACACACACACACACACACACACACACACACACACACACACACACACACACACACACACACACACACACACACACACACACACACACACACACAGTTTTATAAGGCATGCCAGTGGTTGCAAAGCGTGCCAGTTTATACCGCTGTTTGTTTTAGTTATTGAACATGTACAGATCCTCAGCTCCAGAGTCACTATCATGTAACACACACGCAAGCACACACACACACACGCACACACACCTCTTTCCCTCATTATCTCCTATTTCTCTCAAGTCTTTTCCTTCAGCAGTATCAGTGTTCAAGTGAGAAAGGATTAGTTTTGTATGCAGAGAGACACCAAAGTGAATTGGTGAGGTGTTAAATCAGATTTGAATCATAGTGGGAGGATGTGAGCGAGAGGAAGCGATAGTGGGGGTGGATTTAAGCTGCACAAAAATAGAGTAGGAAAAAAGAACATTAAAGCAAAGCCAATATCTTCTCTTCTCTTATTCATGTTACCTTTACTAGGAGGCAGTTTCTTTTTCACAGACACTGTAAAAACGTGACACTGTACCGGTTTGAGCTTGCAGAAACAGTGAACTCTTTTTGCTTGTTCTCAGTTAATCAAGCGTCTGGACTTTGGTTGTTTCGTTTACTCGGGGTGTTAAAGCTTGAAAGACTGTATTGTTTCAATGACCTGCACTCCATGGTGCAGGATTTAAGTGATTAATACCTTATTGTACAAACTAGTACAGCTTGAGTCCCTGCGTGTGTGTTTTAAAAAAAAGCTAAATGTAATCAAAAGCACACATTTTATGCATGTGTATTACAAATGTTTAAATTAAGGATCTCATTGAAATGCATTTTAAGTCGTTTTCAGCAGAAACACCACTGGTAGCAGTCAGAATAAAGATACATTTTTCCACAGGTTTCAAGGATCTGGTCGGACACTTCTCGACCTCTACTCAATATTCACCCATTTTAAAATCACACACAGCTTATAACATCTGCACGGGTGATGTGAGATGGCTTGATTTAGTTGAAACTGTAGCTTTAAATGTGGATACTTGCCAAGGAAAGATCCGCACCGTGCCACATATGAGTCCCATGTCTGTAAATATTTTTTTTTTTCTCTCTTGTATTTTTCATTATCTCTGTTTAGGTATTTTCTGATCTTTGCAATTCCAATAAGGCACCTTATACTAAATTAATAGAATATTTCGTTATAGAGATCCAGAGTTTGTTCAAAGCCTTTTTTTTTTTAGCATTGAAGATTGTGATATATGTTTTTATTATTACACATCGTCTTCAGAGGGTCATTTTGTTGCTTGTTTCATGATACTTAGTTCAGAGTAATTTGGCTGCTACAAAATTGCACGTTTCCCTTGGGACTCATGAAATACAAGTGAAATTCCCTTTGGACTCTTACTTTGAATGTCATTATTTTGGATACACGAACAAATTGATGCTCAAGATGTTTCACAATTATACATTACTTGTGGTTTCTCATACCTTTCATCATATAAATTACAATATTTGGTCATAAAATGTTATAATGTTCAAATATTTAAAAGGAGGAATCATTAAAAGGTGATTTCTTTTCTGTAGTCCAAGACATACATGATTAAACTCATCAGTGGGGAATTTAAATCCACACATGAACACAGAAACTGGTCACTTACTGGTTTGTTAACCTAACAGTAATCCAATAAAATACCCAGTGACAACTAGTGGTTGGTTTTGGCCGTGCAGTGTTAATTCTGTTGCATGTCAAACAAACACATCCAAAAAATAATACCGGATCACAAGCTTAACGTTGGATTCCTCCTAAAAACCCAAACTAATTCCTGACCTATGATTCGGGAAACACATATGTTTATCCACACAGTAATGCTGTTATGAAATACAGACTCTCCACAAACTCTGGAACCTGACTTCATTCATTTGATGTATTACACCAGGGTGCCAATAAATACAACATGTACCACTTCGCAACCAGCACTTTCTCAAAGTTTATCATTTTCTTAATACATTGTCTTTTTTTAAATGTGTCGTTATATACAGAAGATTCACACGTGTTTATATTTTCAGTCCATCACATCACCATATTTTGTCTTCTCATGTCCTTTTGATACCTCTGGTTCAGACACTGAAAGATAAACACAGGGAGAGACACACATAAAAACGTTAAAGTCTGCAAAGTGCCTTCATTTGGTTTATCATGACTGAGGAAAAGAGCTGGCATAGATACATCTGCTAAGAATACTGATAAAAATGTGTATTCACTTCAATAAATTGCTGACGCATGTTTATTTAAACATGACCCAACAAGGCAGTTACTGAATGATGAAACACATCCAAGTTTCATAACCTTCAAATATGAGACATGAGGGATGGTGAGCCGGTCTGTGTACACACACTGAACTCACCTTGTGGTGGAGATCTGTCCGGGACTTTTCCTGTCTCCATTAAGATCCAAAGGTCTGCGCATTTCTGAGTTTCCCAGCGAGTTACAGCATAACTCCCTACTGAAGACCCCACTGAGGGAGATCAGAGAGGACAGGTTAGAGAGGGGGGAGGTGAGATGGGAGGAAACGTTGAGAGTCTTGACTGCTAAACCTTTTATAATATCAGGTTTAATTTCTCACCTATTGAAACGAGCAGGTTCCACTGTAGAGGATAAGGAAGCTTCTTCTGGAGGATACTCTGAATGGCAAATAAACAGCCAGCACCTGTAAAAGCAACAAAAAATGATACATCTCAATGACATCTGTTTTTGGGCTCTCCCCCTTAGTTAACTAATCTATCGCTTTGCTCCAAGACGACTACATTTTAGAGTTAATTCTAGGGCCGGGACTTTAATGCGTTAATTAAGATTAATTAATTACACAAAAATTAACGCATTTTAATCGCACTTATTTTTGCACCGCGGAACGTTTCTCACTGGATGAGTTTCAGGGGTACCGATTATACTGGAGCACCAACTAACGTTCATGACTTGAGACAACAACAAACCACAGTGAACAATAGTCAAACATGAACGAAGAAGCTGATGAGACCGCTTTGGTTGGCCCCGTGGATGAGACATTTTGTTTTAAAAAACGGAGGATGGAAGCGTCGATAAGAGGAGGGTTGTTTGCAAATTATGCAAAAAGGAATTCGCATATCACCGCAGCACATCAAGCCTCAAGTATCACCTCAATGCAAAACATATAGCAGCTAGCGTGGAAGCTAGCGTGGACGTTAGCCCGACTCGGAGTACAAGGACCCACACCCAATTCGCGTTGATCAAACAGTGGCCTATGCAACAGAGATTTTATTTTTCATCAGGATATTGGAAGAATAGGAGGGATTGAGGTCAATCACTGGCACTTTTTTATTTTATTTTAAATGGTACACTTTATGTTGAACTATTTATTACGTTGTTGGTGCAACTGGCACTTTATGTTGAACTGTTTATTGTTTTGGCCAAGGTTATTGAGAGAGTTGGACTGAAATTGATTAGATTTTTTAAATCAACTGTTGGTAAATCAACAAAGTCTGTTATGGCCTCTGAAGCAACAGAGAGATGTTTTCTAATAGTCAGGGTTTCCAATGTTCTGAATGTACTTGAAAGTATTGTGTTTTACTTAAAAAACAAAGTGTTATAGTTTACAGAAGATCTACCTACCTATAGGCTACCTGAATCTCTGAAATGTACTATATTCCTAAATATACTATTGCTACACTTTATGGCAAAAATTGCTATTTTCTGTTGGTCTTGGTTAAGTACCACCTTGAAAAAATAAACAATGTTTTGTTGCTTAAGCTTATGTATTCAGTCATTATTCAATGGTATACTAAAATCCATGTGAAAAAAATTGCTTCTCACTGTTCTCAGGTCAAATATTTATATGTGATTAAAAATGAGATTAATTTTGATTAATTAATTACAAAGCCTCTAATTAATTAGATTAATTTTTTTAATCGAGTCCCGGCCCTAGTTAATTTGTCTTTTTCTACGTGTTTAAATGCTGAATGACATATTTCCTTGATGCGACAATTAACCTTTCACCGAGACATTTTTGTTCCGTTGGAGAAAATAAAGTAACCTTCACCTTATTTAGTGATGATGAAACGTTAAAAAACTGTGACTCAGATTCAGTATCCTGTATCCATAACACTAATTTTATTTTGACAACATAACAAGGCCTAACTGTCATCCTGCACATACAGGTTTTATTTTTCCTTTTGTTGTTTTTCACCTGCTATAGATCCAAGGAGGATCAAACATTGTCAACTGTTTTAAGAATAAATAAGGCAGTCTTTACTCCTTTTACTATGCTAATGACCAACAAGGGAGCATCTGCATGTGATGTGTGTAGTATACCATCCTATAAGATAGGTGTAAATCTCTTTATATTCAAAGAAAGTCCAAGAATTAAGTAAACTACAAATCTAAACGTATCTTAATAAAACTCATTACTCTATGTTGAGTTCAGGGTGCACCATACATGAAAACGCTCTGCTTTACTGATACTAGAAACATTTGCAGATTATAACTCCCTCTTGTGGTAAACATTGGTAAAAAAAAATACAATCGTCCGTAGTTTTATAGGTCGAAATACTTATTATTTGTTATAGACATATAGGAATTTAGCTAGGTCAAATATAATCATATGTGAGGGGACTGATTTAGGAACACTAAAATAACCAGTGGCAAGAAATAAATAATCCTCTATGATGAGAATAGAATAAATCTGTGTTATTTCAGTGGCATTACACAATTAAAATATATATAGATATATAAAGAGTACTTGGGTCATTCCTAGCATTCGGTGCCATTTAGGTCCCCACCACATTATATCATATATTTTGTATTTAAAAGGTCTAATGCTTATTTTTAAAAAGCTTGGTTTTAAATGTTTATACCCTCTACCATAAAACAACAATGTTATTTAGCCAGGATATAAACAATTCTAAATAATTACTCTGATTTTAGCACAAGTAGGCCAAATTGCTGTGTCCCCAATCATGTTTGCTCAACTTCTGTAACAGATATACAAAAAAAAATCCCAAAAACATTTCTACATTTTTGTGAGTGTTGTATGACCCTTTTGCTAATATTCCTCACCAAATTGAAATTGTTGTTATTAATTAATTTGTATTGAAAATAAAGTGTGTGTCCCCTGTTTGAATGTCCCCCCTGTTACTCTGATTTGAATCCCTCTGGACACGCCCCTTTACTATTCTACTATTTGTATGACTCAAGAAGAAGAAGGATACATTTTGAGTGGGAAATCATCTTCAAGAAGCAGAGTGAATGCGTTCTTCCTTCAACGTTTTTCTAATGTTTTAAAGAACTTAACTATTGCGGTAAAGCATAAAATGTCCACCCTGTTATGCTCATTTTTAGTGGAACTGATCATTTGTTTTACATTTAGAAAATATGGTGAATATATCTATCAAATATATGTTTCTGTTGTCACCAAGTGCTAGCTTGATTATCATCACACATGTAGCAATAGCCAAGTTTAGCATAAAATCACCACCCTGTTACCGTCCACCCTGTTACTATTTTTCACAGTAACAGGGTGCACACACAGTAACTGGGGATGGTAAAAAAAATGAAAAGATTTTAAGCACAATATTCTGAGCTTGACCAAAATATTTGTCTTATACTTTAACAAGCCATCATTCAGATTAAATTATAAAAAACATGGAAAATTATGTTTTTTATTTCTGAATACCCTAGCTGAAATGGCACCGAATGCTAGGAATGACCCACTTACCAAGTACAAAGGTCCCAGTCCCCTTCATGAAGGCACCGGACTGACAGGCAGCATAACTCTGTAAACCCTGTAGGACCAAGTGACAACAAACAGACAGCGTTTACTACACACTTTAAAAACATGTATATGCAACTACACAATAGAAAAGGGACGATGTGTGCAGCAGCATATTCACTGGACAGTCTGTGCCCTCCAGTGATATTCAGGCTGCAGAGATAAGAACTCAACGTAAACACAAACCCACCGGATGTCTCGCTGCCACTGCATCGTCCACTTTGGTGAGACCGATATTAACCATTTTGTTGACGGGGATGAAGCTGGAGGTTAGATGGAAAATAACATTAGCTCATGCCGAGACTATACCGACTATACCTATACACATAACTCCTCTGTTATAAAACTTCCGTACAGCAAACCAACAAATCCAGAAAGAGGGAGGAACAGCTGTTTGTGTGAAACACTAGTGACGCCTAACAGAGAGGAGGTAGTACTGCAGCTTCTTGCTAATACAACGTTTACTTTCCCAGGCTACAAAACACAAAAACAGCACTTTAATCGAAGAAAGAGTGATTATTCTGGTTGGATACAAAAAAAGAATAAAACCTAATATAACATTACAATAACACAACACAAATATAAATTATTAAGGCATTAAATAACACAACAACTAATATTCAATTTGATCAACAAGGACGTTCAGAGTAAGCCTTTCAATACTGAATATAAAGTCTCGTAAATGTTTAGGTAGCCTATATTTGTATTCTTAAAGACAACAACAAATACAAATAAATAGCTTTTGTATACAACACAACTACATTTCATCTATCATCACTGATTCCATACATTAAACTTAAAAGGGACCTATTATGCAAAATCCACTTTTTCCTGTCTTTTATACATAAACATGTGTCCCCTCTGTGTAAAGAGATTCTGAGAGTTTCAACACTTTATGATGTCATAACATTTTTTTGGCTTTTGTAACCATTAGCCAATAACCAACCAAGGTAAATAATTGTAAACCTTTAGCAGCATTAACTTTAAGGCCCATGTAGTTAACAAACTCAAATTGGTGTTTCAATAAAGTCCTCTCAATATCCTGTCTTTTTGTTTGTTAAACGCCATGTGTGGCCCCAGGCTCTGCCACAACAGCGGGGCCCGCCGACCCCTCTGTTGAACCCTGACACCACACTGACCTCAAGATGTAGAAGAGAAAGAGAAAAAGAAGAAGACAGAGAAGACGGTGGAGAGAAGCAAACTATGTAACAACACAGAGGCTTAAATGACCACCCATCTGTTTCTTGTTACACAGGACAAAGAAGAAAGAATAGATAGACTCCAGAGATGCAAGTTTTAAAGCCATAGAGTTGAAGAAAGGCTTAATATGTCTTAAAGACATTCTAAACAGAACACATTAACTAGAAATATAATTGGTAAGGGATCAAATAACAAGCCCTATGGCATTTGTCACATCACAAAACAACTTCTTATCTACAACTTGTTTTCATTTTCCATTTATCAAATAATTATTTAAGAAAAACGTTTAAGAGCACTTCATACAAGAGATGAAGCTGCAAATGGGAAGTCAAGGTCCAAGGGATATCAGATAAAACAAAAAGGGTAACACTTTACTTTATCTCTTTAGTTTAGGCCGTATTAAAGCATTTCCTAAAAGGCGTATAACAAGCTATAAGGTTGTTTAAGGCAAATGCAACTATTTAAATGTATAGTTAACTTCTTTACGTTCACTTGTGGAAACAGATTTAAAATGAAATGTTAGGAACTATAACAGTTATAAAACCTTATTTCACATTCATATTAAAGCCTTTTAGATTGCTTTTATTACAAAACGACTTCCTGTGTTCTGTGACCAAATCATTTCCTATGTTGTGCACAAGCATCATTGAATGGAAAACAGGTTATGGTTTATTTTTATTTATTATCATTTTACATTGGAAAAGCAACGGTCAGATATTCCCCGCCCCCCTCCCAACTTTACTTCCATTCACATATTGTAGCTCTTTTATTTCTAGGTGATTAATGTTTATATTCTTACAAAACAAAGATTTCAGACACAATCTGTACACTCCAAAATCCAAATCACACCCCTCCCTTCGACCCGTCGTTGACAAATAAGCTAACATGGGAGCCAAATCTTTAGTGCAGTGTTGAAAACCTCTTCGCACACACACATACAAAATAAACAATCAACGAGTCGCATGTACATCTGTGAGTTACATGCTTACTAAGTGTCTGGACTCCTCACCTAAGACACGAGAGGAGACGTTAAGCAGGTGCATTGTAGGAAATACAAGGAAGGCAGGCGATTAAGGATAAAATTGACATAGAACAAATTTGACTTTGACTGTCGTGGTTCCAAATGAGATGGTTCAGTTCATAAAACCACTTTCCAAAGTACAATTCTTCTAAAAAGTTGTGTAAAAGGTGGGAATTCAAGTTTTACGCTCCAAAACGTCTCACATGGAAGATTTCTAGTGACAATGATGGTGTGCAGTGTTTTCATGGAAAATCTGGAAGGGCAACACTGAGGAGGACTCACTTATTAATTCAGGATCAGGAAAGAAAAACAAGTAACAGGGTTGAAATGTTCAAGCCCCTCCCCCTTCCTGCCCAAAGAGACGTGACATAAAAAGGTCCCATATTGTCCATATTTTTATAACGTATGCCTTCAAATATCACCAGGACAAAAACATGTTTCACAATCAAATGTTTAAATAAATATAGCTCAATTGATAGAATTTCTATTTTAAAAAAAAATAACCCTTAGCGCAAACTCTCACACAAGAAACTGCCACCCTCCCCCGACACACATACCATAACCCTGCAGGTGCAAAAAGACAGGTTGTCTGTTAAAAACCAGCTAAATAAGACTGACTGGAGATATTTAAACCAGTAGATACAGGAGAGCCAAACTATGGTTCATAGTGGACTTTGGCAGAGATAATGATCAGAAAAGAATGTCAGAGAGAGATGGATACTGTGTGTCCGGAGAACAATAAATTATTATTTTGTGATCACGAGCAAGCAATTTCTTATACGGTGACCAACAACCGTTGTTTCTGTTGGATCATAACAAGACAAGAACTTTAAAACACCCAGAACTGCTTGTTAAATACTAACTGGAGAATTTTGAAAATGCTGAATGAAAGAAAACAAAAATGTAATCCAGTTTTTTACAACGTGATACCAAAAGTTGAATCAAATTAATAGAAAAATAATAAACTGATGGGGCGAGAAACTTTCTAGAAAGAAATGAAAGCCTTTATTTGGCAGCTACTTTATTCTAGAACAGTGAAGAGATTTTAACCCACCAATTAATGCTTAAATATGAATTTAAAATGGTGTAATATGGCCCCTTTATGAAGAGAAAAGTCATACATTAACCCTGCCCATAATAATAATAACAATAATAATAATAACCCACGTTGAGCTTTTCAATGTCTTTCAGTACACATTGGCAGCACAAACACATACATACACACACACGCACTCATACACACTCAATACTGGTAGTGTGATTCAATCAGTGAAATATATCTGATGTGTGTGGGCTGCGTGGGGGGGGATATGACGGACAGGGAGGCGGCTAAGGTGTCGATGACCGTGAGGAAGCAGCCCTGTGCACCGGGGAGGGAGCAATACAGTGAGAAGGTCCATTTCCTGTTGTACCAGCTGAATGACCGGGGTCCCCCGTTCGCACAGACGGCACCACACCCACAGCTGGGGGGGGGGAACCATGTTGTGGTCCAAAGAAGCTTGTCCAGTTCTTCGACTAGACAACCTTTTCCCCCTCGCATACAAAATCCATAGCAGCAGGTAGAGCTCGAGGGTCTCCCTCCTCGAGAAAAATAATGAAAAAAAGAATACCTTTTCCCGTCATCCAGCAAGCAAGCTATGGAGAACTACAGTTCTGGGAAGTGGCAGATGTCTTTTTGCTTTTACTCTCCTTCCCCTCCTCCATCTTCTTAGCCCCTGAGTCCATCAATCACTCAAGCTACCAACATTGTCCTCTGTCGTTAGTCTCTTGTCAGCAATTTCCCCCACTTCATCCCCGCTCCCACCCCACAAGTCCAACCCTGCCCTCTCCTGTTCTCCCTCCTCCTCCTCTCCCAGGCGAGGGTGAGGGTAGATCATCGCTCGGGCTCCGACTCCAGGGCCAGCACCCGCTTGCGCTCGCGACACTGCTTCTTGTGGGCGGGCCAGTCTCTCTGTTGGCACTGGGAGCCGCAGTAGCGCGCCACCTGGCAGCGGCCGCAGATGTTGAATTCCCGGAGCTGCAGAGAGAAGAGACGCACGTTAAGGCGAGACACTACAGGTGAATAGGGTAATTTTTGTAACTTAAAGATATCAACTAGACACTTCTCCAGTTAATGACATATATTAAGAAAATAGTTTTTTGTATTATAAGTTGTCTGAAACAGCATGTTTAAATATGCAAATGTGCCATTATCTCATTAAACATTTCAGGAACACAATTCTGAACATTGGATAAAGCCAGGTTCAAAATTATTGTTTCATTTTGTAGTCATATTAGAATCTAAGGCTTTTACAGAAGGGACTTTGGGTATCTCTTTTTATCACTCCATAAATCTGAAAATACTGTCAACAGTCCTAAAATATCAATTTTCGCCAAGTTTTTAGGTAAACAATGTTATACAATTCAGGCTATGCAGAAGCCTGCTACTTATGAACAAACCCTTCTGTAAAACCCTTCAGAATATTGATAGGAATATAACTGGAAGGTTTGGTGTATGCAAGTGCTACTGAAGTGAACATTTCTGACTCAGAATATGAGAAAAAACTCATTTTGAGAAAACGACCTTTAAAGATTGCAGTGTGGCGCTAGCTAAACCCTCCTGTTCTCTGGATGACAGCTTGCGCCTCGACGCACTCCCTGAAGGTATTTCATGTTCGGGGTCATTTCTTTTTTGTATAACTTTGCTTCGTGCAAGTGACAATTATTGTAGTCTTCTCTGTGAACTTTTTTTTCGCCGTTCTTTTGCCATTTTGAGATTTTAATTTCCAGAGGAAAGATAACCAGGAAGTGTTTTAACACACCACGTGACGCATCTGAACGAATCACGTTGTCAGAAATTGACACCAGCCAATGAGATTTTGTTTTTTGGTTTAAGAACCCCTTTGTACTTTCACGATTGGTTGCTGATACAAAGGAAATGACCATATTTGGATCCGATGAGATTTTGCAGGAGAGACGGAGCTTTCCAACGATATCTCTGATGACATGGTGCAAACAGCGGTCGCGGTACTTTATGTTACGTTAGAATGCTAACTTTTGGTGAATTTAGGAGAAATCTACTGACGCAAATAGACAAACTATAGTAAAATAAACACCTAAATGTGTATTTTGTACGTTTTCCTTCCAAAAGCCTGAAAGAAAACATGTTATAGAATCAAAATAGCACAAAATCTCAAAATTGACCAGTGCATGAAAAAAGATGTTTTTGCCTGCCGTGTCTCGTCTAAATGTTTGTCCAATTTGCAGGACTGTTTTTCCAACACCTTAGTAATGTGGTAGACTACATCATTTATATATATAACACACATGGTCTATGCAGTATTGCTAATTTCAGATGAAGAGAGAACTTTGCAATTTCAAGCTTTTTCAAATATAAAGCAAAATACAATCACACAATAATAAGATATTAAGCATAATCAGGGTTTTATCAGGTACTGGAAATCCTTAAAAGGCCTGCATTTGAAAATGTCATGGATTTTTTCCAGTTTTATGTTTAGAAATTAAATGTAAACATTATCATCATTACATAACCACGAACTTCCTCAATGTCAGTGATTCTTTCTTTAGGGAAATCTTATCAGGACATAACAATTAAATCACTAATTGATATGAAACTTCTTTGTAATTTTAAGTGTTAATAGTAAAAAATAAATACAATTTAGAATTTGGATTGGATGAGGGGAACATTTTGTAGTTTTCATTTTTTTCCCTTATAACATAAATAAAATGTAATTCAAAAACGAAAAAATTTAAATGGATTCAAATCTGACAATAATATCATAAACATGCAATAAAAAGTGCAGGTACAGTACATACCCTCCTCTCGATGAGTGAACAAGGAGGATAGTGACACTCGTAGTAGGTGCAGGAGCACTCCTCTTCCTCCACCAGCTCCCCGTTAGCGTTGTAGTAGCGTGTGCGGCTCAGCTCCAGATACTGCTCCTCCACCGGGTCGGCCGGCACTTGCTGGATGGCCAGCCAGTACAGAGACTGCTCTCTGCACACACAGAGAACATGGAGGAAACGTTAGGCCTCGTAACAATAAATATTAGGGATGCTCCGATCGCCGGAATCAGTATCGGCCGATACCGATCGCCGATCCGATCGAGTGGGTGGGGGCTATGGGGATCTTCCATTTAAAGTGATGTTTAAAAATGGGGCTCATTTACTGGCGCTTCCACAAACAACAACCAACATAATTATTACATTTAAATGAAATACATTATTCAAGTTTACATTAACTTTGGATAATAACACGGGAGAAATGAGCGGAAGCGCTCTCTTTTCCTCTCTCCCTCTCTCTCTCCCCCTCTCTCCCCCTCCTGACAGCCTGTCAGTATCTCATGCAGCTCAGTGATCCAGTAATGAGAGACCCGACAGTGAAGAATACACATATTTCTAACTAGTTTAGCTTGTTCCAGAGGTAGATAAAATAGCTAAGTGTGTTAGGTCCAACTCTTAGTGTGTGTGTTTTGCTCCGCTCAACGGTCCGTCACAGCGGGCGGAGCTGCAGGATTTCTGCTTCACACACGTTGCATACCGCTATTTTATTGTCATTTTCGGACACCTTAAAATACTGCCAGACCGGTGAAGCCATTTTGACGAGGTTGTTTTGCCGCGCTCAGAGAAAAGTGTCATGTATTTTAAGTCATGTGATCGGCACTCACGATCGGCCTTTATAGAGAGCACCGATCGATCGGCAGAGAGTGAATATCAGCCGATATTGATTGGAGCATCCCGAATAAATATTGATGAATACGCTGTAAGAAACCGTATACGATGGGCTTCTAACCAGAGGAACATTAACGTTTATCTATAACTCTCCATAAAGTAGAAGTGTCAGCCAAACAAAAATACAAAACAACATGTTTTAATCATTAAATAAATAAGAAAAGAAATGTCAGTACATGTCAGAATCAGGTAAACATTTACTTATTTTTCTGAGCAATTGCTTGTATCTATTTTGCTGTCCCTCGAAACAAGACAAATTGTGGTTATGGAACACAGGCTTTGCTATTGCCTCACAGAATCAGACTGGCTTTGCCTACAGACACAACATCCGGCTCGTGCACGCTATGTTCCTACAATAGAGATAGAATCATAATCAGCCACTTTTAAAAAACGATAGCTGTAGTCTTACCTCTGTTTGCTGGAAATCTCCTCCGGCTTGGGGCTCCAGCCCACTGGCACCAGTCGCAGGTTGTCTAGCCGGTTGTCCACGGTCACAGAGTTGATGTGGATGACCTGAAAGCTGGGGGCGATGCCTCCTCTGTGCTTCTCCCTGGGTCAAGACAAATATCAAGATAATAAGTCAACCAGTCTCTCACCAGTTACAAAATAACAGCGGCTCATTGAGACGTCATCCACTGATGTAGACGCGCTGGGGAATGTCCTTTGCGGCACCTTGTTTTATACACTTTGGTCATTTTAAGGAACAGCATTTATTAGACATAAGAGGGTTTATACTTACTCTAGGTAAAAATAAACATGTGTAGCTCACCATACTTAAAGGTGACCTAACATGCTATATTTGAACAATATATATTGTAGGGCCATACCTATATAAAGTATATAAATATAGTTTTTTTTTCAAAACACCAAACAGATCCTGCATTTTAGCCATGCCTCATTTCACTCTATATGCTCTTTCCAGCGCTGTTTTTGCAGGGGGCTGATTCTGTGAGCTGCAGCTGACCACGACCCCTGCAAGAGAGGGGAGCTTGCTTTGAGATCAGCTGCTGGGCTGCAGCGGGGAGAGGAGGGGGACAAAAAGATATCTCCGTCCTCCGTGTTTTATTGTTATAGAAGTAAGAAGAGAAGTAGGGCAGAAACCCCCCTTTTTACGCAGCGGTCCAGACATAGACATAAAACGGCGACACATATTCCGTTGCCAGTTCCTTTGGCATTAGGGCAGGGATATCTAGATACTTTCCAAGGTTTGACATACTTAACTGTGCTGCTTTTAAAGCAAGCAATGATGTTTTCAAATCTGTAATCAAAAAGCTCCTCAAAAACGCTATCGAAGCAGTTCCTGCCTTTGCTACGTTAGTTCAAAGTTTCAAACAGTAACAACGGACTATTTTTCTTAGCGGATGCATGTCAATTTAAATCAATACATACAACTATTTTTTTATTTTAAAAAATCATTTTCTAAATCCATAAAAGCATTTCAATTAATATTGGGAGTCATATCGTTACTTTGTTGAGAATGTGGCCATGTGATAAGCGGGATAATGTGCAGCAACGCGGTCATTATGGGGAAAAGAACACCTTTATGCCGATCTAGATCCCTCTGATTCGCGTCGGGCTCCTGATCAGCCTGTCGGTGTTCTTTTCCCCATCATGACCAAGTCGCTCCACATTATCCTTTAAATATGATTATATAGTGTCATTATTCATTTGTTTTAAAGCAGGAGGCGCAAACGCTTGCCTCGGGGAGGGAGAAAAAGAGCCACAGCGGAGAATAAACAGAAGGGCAACCATGGCAACCATGCAAGGGAAGTCTTCTTCGCTGCTTTTGTGTCAGACTACAACGCCACTTACAGGCCTGGCATATGTACTACAGCGTCTCCAGCGCTTTCGAGCGACAATGGCCGGCCGTGGCCCAACTTCTCATTCCCCTGATAGGTGGAGAATTGACCAATAGCCGTAGCGCAACTTTACTGACAGTAAAGTGTTCAAATCTGGATCAGTTTATATCAGATCCGTTGCAGCCCCTTTTTTAGAGATTTGGGTATGGAGGAAAATAGAGAGGGTTGTGTTTTCTGACACTTGGTGAGTTCCCTGGAACACCGGGGACACATATTCATGTATAAAAGACGTACAAAAGTGCATTTTGCATGATAGGTCCCCTTTAAGATAAAGAACAATAACAAGTGACTGTTAATGCTACACTTTTCAGATAAAGTGTACTGTCTGGCCCACAGTTCCTTTTGACATAAAGCTGATGCAAACAGGAAAAGTTTTTGAAGGACAGTCAGCCACTAAGAACCAGCCTGCACGGGTATAGATAAAATCCTGTTTCTTAATACAAAGAAGCACAAGTAGATTAGGTTGTCCAAGGTTTCAATGATGGCTGCTGCAAAGTGCCCTGTTTAGCATTCATCTTGCAAATATAACTGTTTTTGATCACGTTCTTGCAAGTTTAGGTTTATTATGACTCTTTACTTCAAACAGACAATAAGTCCTTTGTGAATATATGAAAAAATTACTTACCAGAGAAGCTCATGCAAAGGCCTTCCTGCCCAGCGGCCTTTGCCAATGTCGAAAGCGTAGGCAAAGATTTTAGCTCCATTGCCATCTGCATCTACCTCCATGCGCGCCTGGAAAAGAGACAAATGTCCTTTAAACATTGGCCAAATCAGAGAATGCAATTTCATCAATACTTTTATTAAACATGCAAACTTGTAGCTGAATCCTAATTGATTACCTCAAACGCATAGTTTTCCACAAGCGGTATGTCCTGTTCATCAATCAGTGTATATTTTGTCTGAAATGAAAGAATGGAGAGAAAATATGTTAATGTTAAAGAATCACACCACGACAGTATCAGCCATCTTCTCATGACCTGCCAATCTTTTATTTATTTTTTGGGAGCTTTACATGAAACCCAATGCGTTAGGGGTGTAACGGTATACGTATTTGTACCGAAGATATTCGGTATGGGCCCTAACGTTAAACGTAAAAAATTGAGAACGTGAAAAACGTTTTGGAAGTAATCTCAGGTGCTGCGTCGCAGCGTTCGAGTAGCATGTTCCTGCAGCCCATGCTCCGGGCGGGGCTGCAGGAACGCAGAGTTCAGTGTAATTTCAACGCGTCAGAGCGACCAAGTCATTTCATTGGACAAGAGGCATACCAGTGCATGACATTAAGGATTTTGGGAGATGGCCCTGTGGGCCATCTAAGCTAATTTACAGATGGCCCTGAGCCCAATAGAGATTGCCCTGAAAAATGCACGCGGACGAAATGACGCACGAAGGGTTTGGGGGGCCTCCCCCTAGAACATTTAGATTTTTGCAGGTTTTAGATGCTGTCTGGTGCATTCTCTAGACTGAATTATAAGATGAACCACCACAATATTATATTCTACAATTTCAATGTTATTCTTCATTTCACTTGTTTCTTGTTTGTGTTTGCTCGCTTGCATGCCCTGCATAGCTATAAGAAATACTTAAGTCGTTGGTCAAGACACTTTCCATCTGATGAAGGCAAATGCCTTCCCAGATGTAAAAAAGTAGAAAACATTACATTCAGTTATAACTGCCAAAACAAACATTATTTACACTATTATAGCCCCTGTTAAAAATGTTTGTAATGTTATCTACTGTAAGTTGTTCGAATGAATGCCTCCTCATCCGGAAGCTGACCGAGCAGACCCGAGCAGCAGTCGAGAGGAGCCGAGCGCATCCGCGAAGCACACAAAATGGTGACGTCAGAGTTCCCGTTAGCCAGCAAATCTAAATCTCTTCCGTCAAAACGTCCGGTCAAAAATAATTTCCCTTTAACGCAATACCGCTTCAGTTGCGCCACTTGTGTGACAGACAAGAAAAGTATGTGACAGACAAGAATAGTCAATTCTAATGTCTAACGCTTAATGTGGAGAAAGAGATGTCCTGTATGGGTTGATTGTGCGTTGATCTGTTGGTAATGCCTCGGGGTTACGGTGGGCATGTAAACAAATGCATAATGCTGCGCTATACTTTGTGGCCTGACCCATATGCATAGCGACACTTATTGTTTAGGTGTCTTTCAATAAGCTGGTAGTCATATCATTAGCTAGAACTAGCTGGATCTGATCGATATGGACATAAACGCGAGTGAAGTCTAATCTGACGGGAGAGAGAGGTCAGCTGCTGCTGACGAGTCGACACGCAGCTCTGCATGATCACATGCAGGGGTGAGCGGACAAAACACACACTTCAGGTTAGAATATCACACGTAGCTATTTTAATTACCTCTCAAACTACCTAAACTACTTATAGATATGTTTAGTTTTACTGTCGGGTCACTCATTACTGATCCGCGAGCAGCATGATACTGGCATAATAGATTGCCCGATCGGGCAACCAGCAGGTGAGGCTTCATTGCCCGAACTAAATACTAGATGGCCCCGGGCCATCGTTAAGGTCGAGCCCTGCATACTATGAGAGCTGGTCACAGGGATGCATTCAAATGTAGTCAGTTGTTTGAGGAACTGTCGAAATGGCGAACGCAGATAAAGTTGAGCTCGAAAATCCTCCAGCATCATTGAAGTCTCCAGTTTGAGAACATTTTGGTTTCGCAGTTACGTACAACGATGACGGACAAAGACAGGTGGACCGAACCAAAGCTGTTTGTCAGCATTATTCAACTACAATTGGTTACGCGGCTGGCAATACATCAAACTTGCACACTCACTTGAAAAGGCATCACCCGAACGTGAATATAACCGGTACCAAAAGAAAAATGACTGAAGTGCAAACCCAACTCCCACTAGCATTTAAGTCGACACCACTCGCAAAAAGTTCAGTATCAGTGCCATGTTAGCAAAGCGCTACCTGGCTGTATCTGCTACCTCTGAGAGGGTGTTCTCCACAGCAGGAGACATTGTTAGTTGCCAGCAGATCTGCCCTTTCGGCAAGCAAGTTAATTTTTCTTTAAAAAAACATGAAAATACAATGACAAGCATGGCTGCTTAATTGAGTACTAGTACTATACAGTTCAAGTACAGATTATTTCAGTTCATCGAAATGCTGCACCTTAATGTTTATTTTATTATATTTTGTATTTATTTGAGTGAATATTCACAGTTTAATAATAATTAAAAACCCAAAACAAATATGTTATGTTTTGTGAGTACTAGTACTAAAAATACAGATTATTTCAGTTCATCGAAATGCTGCACCTTAATGTTTATTATCATATGTTGCATTTATTTGAGTGAATACATTATTCACAGTTTAATAATAATTAAAAATACCCCAAAAAATATTTCATGTTTTGTGATCATTTTTTCTGCTGTACCGAAAGCGTACCGAACCGTGACCTAAAAACCGAGGTACGTACCGAACCTAAATGTTTGTGAACCGTTACACCCCTACAATACGTAAAACAATATGAGAAAACCATTTAAAATAATGTAAAGGCTTCTCCCCTAGGGATTCACAAATATCTGTTTCAGTAGAATTATTCCAATACTTTTTTTTTTTAATCAGCAAACTATTCAAGAATGTAATTTTTAATTTAGCAATAGCTTTAAAAAATTAAAAAATTGTTTAGCTACAAGTATTCTGTCCTCTTATTAACTGAATAGTTATTAACAATAGATTATTTCCAATTGAGGCTTTAGTCTATACTTATGGATGCAAGTATTATGTACAGACTTGCAAAGTCGAACAAGACTGCTTATTAAATCTAGCATGTTTTCCGAAGGCTAGTACAATAACAAATGATGAGCAGTTGTAGGTATGTTCAAACTCATATTTTGGACCTACAGGTGACAGCTGCAACACAGACATAAACATAACCCTAAAAGTACACGTCATCACGAGAATAAGCTTCAGCTGTTTTGATCCAACATTAGATCAACCACATCTGGACTCGAGATGTTGCATGTTTTTAAAAAGGACCATCAGAGCCTCGTGTTGATCTGTAAACCCGAGCACCTCTTTAGGAAGGTGGGACTTCCTCACACGCACGTGACAAGATACCAACACAGCAGCCCCACGCTACACAGAGCATGATACACCTCAGCACAGGGTGGTGGTGTCCACATACCAAAAGGTTTAAACATGCAATGTGACACTTTCTCTCGACTGCCAGCCCATTGTTAACAGGAGTGACATTGTAAATAAGGTGTGTGACTCCTGACTGTAGATGTGTCACTCAGCAGGTGGGTAACTGATTCCTCACAGATTCAACTGGAAAGGCTCTGGACCCTTTATCTTGAGTGTCTTGTTGTGGCACACATCATTCAGCCATAGTTTAACGCCTCACAAAGTGTTGAATAGTAAATAAGGAACTAAAACACAAACAATATGCACGTTTACGGCCACAGATGTTGAATAAGTGAGCCATCCTGTCTATGCTTTGTCACGTTACACAAAACAAATCAGTTGATGGAGCATAATGGCTTCCTCATTAGCAGACACTTCAGTGTAATCCAAATAACACAGCTAGCGTGGCAGTGCTAACACTAACACCGACCGTTATAAAAGATAACAACCACCGGCGAACAGAACAAAATAAACACTATCTCCATTTCTACCCATCACCGGTAACGAGAAAATACGACCCCATGTGTTTACATGTGTTATTATTCCAAGGTTTAACGCAAGATAACAGTAACCGGCTACATGCTAGTTAGCGTTAGCTTCGAGACTGTGTGGTGGCGGAGACAGAATACCAGTCTGCCTCGGCCGGCTCCTCTAATCCGTGAAATGCGAGTGAAATCACTAACGCTGGTTCATGGGTTGATAACCATTAAAGCTGTTCACCAGCATCGACACGTCACTGCGAAACCATTTTCCATCGCCTTTTGTGGTCCCCGCGGGCCCTCCTACCCCGGCCGCACATGGCAGTTCTGGGATCCAGCTCACCTTCCCGGCCACACGGCCGAGCCGCACGATCCCCAGCTTGAAGTCCGACATCAGGAGGACGGGCGGCGCAGACACGTATCCAACCGAACCGGTGTTCAGGTGTAAAGCTCGCCGGGGCAGCCCCTCAGCCCCGCTGTGATGCCAGTGTGGATGAACTGGGTGTCTGTTCGCCCTGACTCCAGGTCTCTCCGGCAGCAGCCTAGCGTCGGTGACACACCACCGCTGCTGCTGCTGGCGCAGGAAAGCCGAGCTGCTGGGGGCGGGAAGGAACGAGCCAACAGTGAGGCCGTCCAATCAGCCGGGACGTTACGTTTTCTCTCATACGTAACGTCCGATCATGTCGTCCAACAGAAAACGACTATTTTTAACGACTGTCTGTTTCATTACACTCTCGTGACAACTTTTTTCCCGCGAAATGTTTGTCTCAAACATGGCTCAACAATAATATTCAATGCGTCAAACAGTTGCTTGACCCACATTGTCTTCTTATTAATTATTCTATTTGATGTCTATTTATAATATCTTAGTCACCTCAAAAACCGTTGCTACTTTAAAAGATGCTAATCCCAAATGCTTCATTGATGCTATCCAGCAAATACTTATTTGCAAAGAAAAATAAGTGGCACTAATGTGAATTACTCCTTTTGTGTTGAAAAATGAAACAACCATGCTTGTATACTTTTACATCTCAAACCGTTTATGATTTTTTTTTTTTTAACTATCACTGAATTTACAAAGGTTATTTATATATTTGCACAACGTCATTGTAATGAAGGCTAACATCCATTGGCTGAACAGGGAGCCTAATAATAATAATAATAATGGCATGTCTTGATGTCTATCTTTGAGTTTGGTATTCAGTTCCTTTAATAGATCCATGCCTCGTGTTGATCTGTATACCCGAGCACCTCTGTAGGAAGGTCCTCCTTCTACTAGTAGATCCCTTCTACTCTTCTTCTGAGCCGTATTTGACGTAAAAAATGTTGCTGCTAAATCAGCTTGATGATGTACACCATTGAGTATTGTAGCCTATATGCTGTACATCAGTGTCACATCCTTCCACTGAAAATATAAAGCAAAAAGAAAGAAATCATTACAGAATGACTGTTTTTTGAACATACATTTGAACTATACTGCAATTTATATTTCCACAAATTCAAAGGAATGTACAACTTATTATGTTCATCCCAACACTCATTGATGCTCACAGTGCAGGCCCTATCCTTGTTTTGATCCCTCAAAAATGACCTTAAGGACCGTATCAGCAGCGTTTTCTTGCAGTTAGCAAAGCAGGTGAGCACCCTCTAGGGATCAGGATCTGTATCACAGAAAACTTAGAAGATTTAAGAATAATTACGAAAACAGGAGTTTTACTTTAAAAACGTTTTCATTCATTGTTGATGATCAGCAGGGTTTCCCAACAAATCTTATTTCAATTATATAAGGCATATATATACTAATTTACTTTAGTTAATTTAGTGTATTGAAAAGTTAAACATATGTAATGTCTTTCTTAAGAGGAATAGCATTGGTGAGTTAAAGCGGTTGTCTTGTGCCAACTCAACGTGTTTGCAACATTACATGTTTGTGTTATTGTTTTTAACTTTTTACGTACAGTAGTCCATGCGCTCTGTCTGAAGTTGATGATGTAAAGCCTGCATGGCTAGTTCTTCCCATTACAAAACAGCTTTTTTTTTGTTGGAAACAATAGCAGTCCTGTGCCTTTGCATTTCCCATGTTAGCTGAAATGAGGAAGCACCTTGTCTCAGCCAGGCACCACTTTTTTTCTCTCAATCACCCCTATCGAGTTACTCAGACATGGAGCTGGGAGGTGTGGCATTTCCTTTTGTGGGTTTGAATTTCTTGAGATTTAATCTGTTTCCTCCCAAATACATGTGTAGCTTTAACAACAAGTCTTTCTTTTAAGCTTAGTTTTTAAATGTGAAGCTTTTTACTCCCCCTTTTTGAAAAAAAAACAAAACAATTGTCATAATTGTTCTCTTCAATGAGTTAAAAGTAAGTTAAGGGGAATATTTGATCAATTGCCTCTAGGATTGTATGACAACTTTCATTGGCAAATTGAATGAACATATACAGTATGGACATTGAATTCCAATAAAATAAATAAAAAGTCAAAATAAAAGCCAGCACAATGACTCAAGAACGGCTCATACATTGATAATTTTTGTTTCACACAATAAACTGTGAAACACAGTTTATGCTTTGTTTAGTTGAAAGTTTTTTAAAAAGATACATGCAACACCAATGTAGGCCAGATGAAAGTCAGGACTTCTTGTATAATCCTTATATGATAATAGTTTATGGCATAATCACATTGTTAGTAATAATACTAAAACTGGATATGTTAGTAAATGTTGTGGAGTCGGACACACCATACATGTTTATAAATGTTTATAAATGGAAACATACTTCTTGAGATGCTGGTTGCAACCAAAACCAACTCACTGCAGAGTCACTATAAATGAATGAGCCTGGCCATCGATGAAACAGACCATCCTTCTAAAGAACATTTGTTGTTATTGTCTCTGAATTCATAAGCTTTTCCAGACAGGGTGTTACTCACTTTATTGCTGAACAGAGCTGTCCCGAGGTGTGGCTGCACCTGATCTCTGGCACACACATATGATGAAACAATTTATCCATCACTCCTCTCCGCCCTGGAAAATGTGATTATCCTCTCCCACAATTTTTTTTTCTCAATGGTATGCAAGTAAGCAACTTCCAAATGAAATTACTAAACTGAAACAATCCTTGACTGGATGACATTGTTCTCAACTGTTAGTTTAATTGTTTTAATAATAATCAGGTTATCATTATTCAGAATGCTGATGTCGTGAACAATGTTTAACAAACAAAAGAAAGAAAGAAATTCAATTTTTTTGTCATGTGAATAGTTTGTGAAGAGTTTTGTCTAATGTAAAGTTACAAAAAAAGTCATTTAATTATTTTAAAGATCAATTGGGTTATAAAATAGTTTGCACATACAAATGGGGGTATATAATATAAAAGATAAGGGAAAAAACATTCCTAATATAACAGTGAGAGGCATTTTAACAAAGTCACCCCTATTAACTGTTTATGAACGTTTTTGTGAATATCAGATAGTTCAGACAATGTTTTCTGATATTCAAAAATGTAAATCCTTGTGTATGTATTTCTCTTTAATCCTATTACAGATTTAAACACATCAGAATGTTTTATCATTTTAGTTTATTTGCATACATCATTAGTGCAAGCATTGGAATAAAACATAGACTAAAAAAAACAATAGCAAATCATCCAAACATAGTCCAATGTGTTAAATGCAAAAAGAGGTAAAGTTCTAAGTGAACACAAATATATATTTTTAAAAGGTGGAGAAACTGGAAATTAAAGAAGGTTTTAAAGAATGAAAGGTATACATGCACATTGTGATGTTAGCTTTTTATAAGGCCACTACTAGAATATAAACACCAGCTTGTGATTTATTAGGCTACAACACAATTGTAAGACGGTTATCAGCTGACGCCCAAATCAAACAACTGAGAACCAGAAGAGCAGAACGTTTTTTTCCCTCTCAGCTCTGACCTCTGGTGTCCATGTTACTTCCGTGTTCTGCTCACCTGTTCCACCTGTATTACTGCGCCGCAGGTGACTGTGTGTGCGTCTCGATGCACCTGCTGCGTTATTCTGCCATGACCGAGGAGCTCATAACCTGCGAGTTAACTTGCCCGTCTTCACCGGAGAAGACTTTGGATGTTGTGAAAAGTAAACCGATGGATTTGGAGCAGCCTATTTTCTCGTTGCTGAGCGGCGGGGTGAAGCAGCAGCAGCCGGCGGAGGGGGACACCGCGGGGACACCGGCTGCGACCACCCCCGACACCGAGTCCGGGATCTTCTCTGGGGAATGTGAGCTGTGTGTGGAGCATGAGTCCGAGCTGGACTGGTTCTGTGGCACCGAGCAGAGACTCATCTGCTCCCACTGCGCTATCGTGGGTCCCTGCCACGGACACTCTGTGACCCCTGTGGCCACCAGAGTAATCGCAGTAAGGGTTAGTGAACTGCTAATATTGTATATTAATGTCTGTTTTTAAATGTATTGCCTGAGTTTTGGCATAGTTTTATTAATATTAGCTTTAGAAATGTAAAAGGTAGATATTTTTTCTTTATTAGGATACCTTCAGGGTTAGATAATAGCCCAGGAATGTTACTTTCACTTTGTTTGAATGTTTGTTTAAACTTTTGTATTGGCCCTGTTATTTGCTGTTAGACAGGTTTAACAGATTTTCCTCATCTGCATTAGAACATATCATTCTAGATCCTTTTAATTTTATTTTATGAAAGAAAATGTGGATTTTTCCTATTCACTCACTCACTCTGTTGAGGATTGTACCTGTTATTAAGGACTCACTTAAAAGTGTGGAGAATAATGCTCACATATTTGACAGTGTAAAATGTGTAGTTAGTAATCCTTTCTTGGGTGCGCCACAGTTTGCATGTAGTTTTTCTAGCTGATTCTTATGCATGGTATTTAAAAAGACAGGATTTTCTTGTTGCGTCTCCTCCAGCTGATGAGTATGTGTGTGTTTCAACAGAACCATCTGGTAGATGTGTGTGAGAAATTGCAGCTGCAGGCTCTGAGGATTGAGAGGTTTATCGAGCAGACGCTGACAGCCAAAGAGCAAAAACTTCAGGTGAGAAACACATCCCCACCCACTAAACCACACACTAATGACCACACACAGAGAGGCCAACCTCAATACAAACACATTATCAAGTGAAGCAAACAATGTTTCACAAGCAGCCTGTCGGCTGGCTCTGCTTTATGAAAAGTCCCATGTGGAAATCTTCATGTGCTTTGCAGACACATGAACACATTCTGTTGAATTGTATGTATGTGGAACCTACTGACCCTTATCATAAGGCATTAGGGTTATTTTAATTGTCAATTCATGTGTCAACTATTTCTTCTGAATAATTGTTCAATCTAAAGTATGTCAAAACAAATTTAAAAAATAGCATCATCCCCACCCAAATTGCTTGTTTAGTCCGAATAACTGTTACAAACCACATTCAGATTTCAATGATGTAATAACGGATAGAAAGCTTGAATATAGTGAATGATTGACATTTTAGCTGAAAAACTGTACATGTGAAACCGTTATTGCCACATTAGTATAGGAAACATTCACAAAATGTCATGTTTCAAGTACTTAAGAATACAATTGTAGTTATTTTTAATGTTATGGATTTTAATTGTGTATTTTTCTTACTTTTCCTTTAACTATTATAACAGTAAGCTATTCAGATCATTTTAACCCAAACAGGTAAAACACTTTGCAGTTGTAAATGCTTGAGTAAGAGAGAACAAAAACACAATATGTTTACTAGGGATGTATAACTTGCTGATTCAGCCAATTGAACACCTCCATTCGACAAAGCAAAGGTTGCCTCTTTCAGTGCAACCTTATTTATTAACTTCCCTGAGCACAATGGGTGTCTCAAGTTTTAAGAGGGTTAACACTAGGAAATCAAACCTCAAGCAAACAGTAAAGGCAGGTCAGACAAATATGTAGATACCTTATCTGAGTAAGAATCAAGTCCCCAAACAAATGTTTTCTGTAACAACATTGTACACATTTAAACTGTGAAAACAAAGCATTGGATTTTGAATCTGTTCAGTGAATCTTTGTAGCTGTTTTTGTTTGTTTAAGGTCAAACATGGGATGCCATTGTGTGAAGTGTCACAGCTTTTATGGCGCCCGCTGTCGATTGGCTGCATGTGTGCACAGAAACATGGGCGGGACACTATTTTATCCTCATGTTTCCCTATGTTTGATTAATTGGATATTGTTCTGTATGACAACCACTGTCTGTCACTAAAGATCCCACTGAAAGAAGAAAACAGTCCTTAATGGTCTCTGCCCCTAAGACCACTTGCAGACAGAATTGCAGCTTGATAGGCTGATTCCCAAAAGACCATTTTAAAGTTCAGTTAAGGGCTTGGAGGCTAATTCAATTGGAAATTGTGTTTCTTTTGCCAGATGTGTTTAACCTTTCCCTCTTTCTAGGTATATGACTTAATGTTATTACCTACTTTGTGTGTTGTTGTATGTATCACGGTTTTGAACGTATCTTGATTCAGACAACTATTGCTTCTGTCTTGCAAGAGATCCTTGGACACATGAAAAAAACAAAGAAAAAAAATTAACAGTAGCAGTAGTAGCAAAAACTGCTATTGGTAACCAGTCCCTCACAAAATCCTCAAGACTACATCTCAACTCATCTGAGTCTCTCCAAAATAAGTTGTCCTTGATTTTCAACTATGGAAAGACCCAGACTAGAGTCGCGAAAAAATTAGCTTTACTTCTTTATTAACAGCTGGGGGGATTGATTGACTTGTATTGCCTGCGGGTTTGAGCTCTGGGAACAGGACGAAGCTGCCATCCATGGAGGACCTTTACTCCTAGCAGCTCAGGAAGAAATCCCTCCGGATTATAAAAGACCCCCATCCCCCCATCCCCCCAGCCACAAACTGTTCTGCCTGCTGCCGTCAGGCAGGCGTTACCGCAGCATCCGGACGAAAACCACCAGATTCAGGGACAGTTTCATCCCACAGGCAATAAGACTGTTAAACACCTGAAATGCTGAAGCAACATCTGTTGAACTCTTGAAACAACATCCATAATATTCATCTGGCTGCTACTTAGAAATTATTTATTTATCTAATATATCATATTCCAATAACTTGCATATAGACTCTTATTGCACTATTTCACTATTTCACTTTTTCACTTTTCTTTTCTTTTTCTTTTCCTTTTTGTATTTACTACTTGCACTATATTTTCCTGTTCATCTGTGTTTTGTGTTGTACTGTTGGAGAAGCCTGTGGCCTAAGATTTTCATCGGCATAACTACACTGTAGTAAAATATGCTTTAGTGCATGATTTGAAGATTTTTATAAAATTGGAATCATTACACATGTGCTCGAGAATCTTAAAAGTTAAAATAAACCTGTATACACTCCCATGAAGAGATTTAGCAATGTAATTTTTTCCTTCTCTCTGTTGGCGTAGGTAGGGGCGAGCAGGGCCAGGGAGCATATCCTGGCTCAGGTCAGTGCAGCGCGTGAAGCCCTGGAGGAAGAGGAGCAGCGTCTCCTGGAGGAGGTGCAGAAGGAGGAGGAGCGGGTGGAGCAGTGCCTCCTCACCCAGAGAGCACACTGGAGCAAAGCTTTGGCAAATCTGACGCAAACACGCTCCAGCCTGGTGCACACACTGACGCACACTTCAGAGGCACAACTGGTGGTGAGAGATAACAACATTTTTGTTCAGGGACGACTTGGGGATATTTTTTAGCAAAAGAAGAACTTGTGCTAAAATAAGTGTAACCTGATAATGGTCATTCATTATCTATAATGCTTCCTGTCTTTCAGACCAGTGTCCAGGAGATAGCTGAAAGGTAATGTTTTCTACTTACTTACTTAACATTTCTAGTGAATATTTATTTCTTTCTCAGTACACACCAGAGAGGTAATATTTGTTCTTCTATTGCTGTTTGTCAGGGTGGAGGCGGCGGATGGGGTTGGGGAGCCCTGTGACACGGAGCAGCTCAACATGAACTCAGCTTGTAGCGACAGCAAGCTGCTGAGGGGCCTCTGGGCCACTGCAGTGCTGCTGGGGCCAAACGGTTAGTGCAGTGTTATTCGATCCTCATGGAAACCTGATAGATCTATCAGGATCATTGCCCACAACTATAATAGTAGTTAGCATAACTGCAAATAGGTCTGTCACAACATTAGATGTTCTATTCCCATTTATTGTGGACAAAATGACCCAATAACAATTTTATCAACAAAAAAAAAAAAGTATCTTTACCTTTTTTAATTGTGCATTTTTCATCACACTTAAAATACAACTGTATTGACGTGGACAGAAAGTCCATAATTACAACTGTACAAAAGTGTACCGAAAGAAATGAAATGTTAAGGACCCTGAGTTATTTACATAATATTACCATATGTGAATTATTAACATGATTTAATATTTAAGTATTAGTACTCAGAATGGCTAATTTATGTGTAAACATTAATAGACCTTAATAGTCATAGTAGAAAAAGCCCAGGTTTAATAATTGTGTTATTAGCTACACATGTGCTATTCCCACAATGATAAAACATTTCTACTCAGAGAAAATACAAATGTTTGGTATATTTTGCCCACAGAACTTGTCTGAACTTATCTAAACATATATTGTTCATAATCAGTAATATACATGATCCTGATGTATATCTCTCCCTAGCTGGAAACAGCAGTGATTGTTTGGGGCCTGGAAGGTTTTGTGTAACTGAGCAAGTCTTGAAATAAAATGAAGAAATAGTAAAGGTAAATAAATAAAGAAGCAAATTAAAACATACATTCAATTGACTGTATCTCACAATTTTATTTTAGATAATCTTTTACATGATTTTGGTACATTGAACAACATTATGTTTATTTATCAAGCAATTTTTTCATCTATAGGTTTCTGACCATTAATCCATATTTTTCCTCTTCCCACAGCTTATGGATCATTTTATTTGAAGTTTGATGAGCGCACAGTGAGCCCTCTCCTGTCCCTGTCTGACGACTTCTACACTTTGACGTTCTCCAACAAAAAACATCGCCAACCGCTGCCCTACGACCCGGCACGCTTCGACTGCTGGCCCAACGCTCTGGGTTCTCTGTCCATGTCCTCTGGCACCCACAGCTGGGTGGTGGATGTGGGGGAAAGTGGTGCCTTCAAGGTGGGGGTCTGCTACACCTCTCTGGAGCGCAAAGGCTCAGGGAACGAGGCTCGGCTGGGGTACAACAGCCAGTCCTGGGTGCTGTCTCACTACGACGGGGACTATTCCTTCTGCCACGCGGGGAGGAAGGAGCCCCTGCAGGTGGCGAGGAGACCCCAGAGGATCGGCCTGCTGCTGGACTGGCCCAGTGGGACGCTGTTGTTCTACGAGCCAGACTCCAGCGCTGTGCTGCACTCCTTCACACATTATTTCAACAACCCCCTGCTGCCAGCGTTTGCAGTTACTGACCGCAGCATCACTATTCTGCACTGACACGCAGACAAAAGACTCAATGACCTCAAACATGTGAAGATATTCTCCAATGTAAATATGATCAGCAGCAAATTATCCTCCATCTGATTGTGCAGTTATGAAAAGCAGTGAATTTGTATTTATTTTATTATTAGCTGCTGACTCTTTATTTTTTTTTACTGTTTTTAACAATTTAATAGATTTTAATTTAGAAATAATCATATTATTTAACTTTACATGTAAAAAAAATTCCACTGGTTGATTCAGGACTGTTTGTAATTTTGTGTGACAAAGTAACTCTCAACAGAAATATTTTTTAATGATGTTACTGCATTATGCTCAGTAAAGTTACCAGCTGAAAATCCCACATTCGTTCTTTTATGCAAGAGCAGATTTTTGTTTTGTGTCTATTTGCCATATCAGTTATCCTGTTTAAAGACTCGGCAGGAAAATAAGATATGTCAAGAGAACCAAAAAATAAAGTACTTATATTATTACAAGTAAACATACAAATACCACAAAGTGAAAATAGAGTAAATCTATTAGTAGTCCTTGATTGAAAATGTTAGTTGATATGTTGGAAATACACTTTAAGTAATAAATTGAGCAGAAATGTGTCCTCTTTGTCTTTAATAATTACTCAGAGATCGAAGTGATATCTTCACAATGTTTGTTTCATATAACCAACAATCCATACCTCAACATTATTTAAAAAATAGATAGAAAAGAGCAGCAAATCCTCACAGTTTTGAAGCTGAACATTGTTCTTGCATTGATAATGACTTATACAATTTGTTTAATAGTTGAATGACATTCTTTTAATCAATTAATAGACTTAAAGTTTCAGCTATACTTAAATATTTAAAAATGTTTTGTTTGAAAATAATCTTAATTTCTTAAGTACCAAAGCTCTCCAATATTTGAAGTGGAGAACTATAACTATATTGTTTCATATAGTTCCCTCCCAAATAAAATGAAGTAATAAAACATACTCAAGTTAAGTGCAGGTATCTCAAATTGTTCCTTTAGTATGTTAGTCAGGATACTTGAGTACATGTTCTTAGTTACATTTCACAACTCGTTAATCTCTGTAGAGTTAATATAGCCATTTTCTATTAGACACTTGGCTAAATCAAGCAAAGGCTCTCAGGTCAGAAGGATGTGAAGACCCTAATACATGAGCCCACAAAACAGTTTTTAGTGAGTCTTAAAATCTGAGAAAGAGACAAACTGTGATTCAACCATAGATCCTGAGGCAGAGCAGATGTGAACACTTCCTTCACTTCACAGAGTATTTATTTAGAAGACCACCAGGGGGCAGTAATGTCAAATTAATGAATCTTTAATCCAATTTTGTAAAATAATCTTAATTCATTTAATGTGGAATACCTTCATATTTTGGCAGCTTCCACAGTGAATGTAGTGGATGTCCCAGGATGTAGTGATTACAATGTATTGTGATTACATTACTATGTGGTGTAACATTGTATCAGCCAATTCCTTCTAGTCAGGCTATTGTAACAGAAGCACTGTGGATACAAACATCTTTCCATTAGGGTCCATCAGATTCTAAACTAGTGTGTATTGTTGAACGTGTCCCATGTGATTTATCATTGAGTGTGTAACCTAAAACATGATACACATTGTGAGTGAAACACATCATCATAGTTGTTACATGTTTACATGCCGTTGTGCACATGCTTATCTTGTGCATTGTGTCCAAATAAACATTTGCATAGTGACCCTGAACTAAATGTATGCTGGGAGAGTATTTAACTAATCTCTTCACATTTGACACTCATAACTAAACTAACCCTATGATGAAATGTTTCTTAATGAGAATGTTTGGAACCAAAATTTAAAGGGGATTGTTTGCTTATGTCATACACCTCCCAAGAAATACGTACTTCCTGTTCCTCATCATGACCGTAAATAGGGGATGCATCATATTTATTTTGTGAAGGCGATAAGATAATAGAAGCATCTGCTCCTTTCCCATCAATTAGTGTGCAACTACAAAGTGAAATCTATGACACTGAATATAGTCAGGATTATAATAAACTACAAAATGTGTCACGAAATAACCATTTAACAATTGGCATAACAATTATGCTGATGAACCAAAATTAATATAAGAGATGGCTCAATACCATTCTGCAGGCTTTTAATATATAATTGGTATCAATGCACTTTGCAAAAGAAGCCATTTAAAACACTCATGAATTGTTGAAAGTGCAGTTTTGTGCAAAAGTTAAATCTGGGTATTCAGAATAACAGAGGAAAAACAATTCTAGTGTAAAATACTTGATATAACTCAACACTCAATGGAGCCTACACGTCAATGACAGTTGATTGTTTAGGCTAATGTATAATATGGGATTTTACATTGTTCCCTGTCTAATATCATATCCAAAACTCAGTATGGGATCGGTACATCCCTACTTTTCAAACCCGATTACAGATGACACCAGTTTATCGGTAAGTATTTGATAATGACATAACACAGTTATTAATTCATTTTTCTTCTTTAAACCAATACATACTTCCTCTCACATTCTCAACAACAGTGACTGAACCTGTCATTTTGAACCGGATCTATTCAGCAGCATAAGGAAGGCTTAAAAACTCAAGCGTTTCATCAGAATAATTTACAGCACTCAAGGTGATTCACATCATTGGAAAACACAAAGTTTAGTAACTGTGCAATTTCCTCACTTCCTTAGTTACTAACGTCCATCTCTAGTGTACGCCCTTTCAAATGCTTCAGTTAGGGCGATTCCTTAATTTTGCTTCTTGTTTTTTTGTTTTGTCTTTACTCATGTGTTTCACTTCTTGGTAGCACTGAGTATGACAGGAGGTGGCTCTATGTTGAGCTCTTGTCGGAGGTCTTCGATGTTCTGCTCCCATCGTCTCTCGTAGAAGATACTGAGGACGCAGCGAGCCCGACGACCATTGTGAAGAGCCCAAGGGCCCAAGGATGTGAACAGCTGCTGTAGACGGCTTGCAGAAGGGGAATTGAGAGGAGGAGTTTAGCATGGTGCCAGAATATGTAGAGATAATGTGTTACCTATACCAGTTTCAACAGAAAGCACAAGTAACTTCAGTTACTGAATGAGGAAGGATTACTGATTTACAGTTAACAGGCATTGTTTCATCTCAACGGTAATAATTGTTGGTTTGTTTCCTCTTATCGTCTGAGCAGGACAAATGCCAAGTAGTTGCTTGGTGGGCCATATATATTTGTCAAAGTAAGTGGTAATGCTTTTTAACATCTGTGTTATTTACAGATTAAAGGCTGAGTCCTATGTATCCTAAGAGGCCAATTCAATTGAATAAATGAAATCACAAATACATATTTGGTAAGAAAATGTATTGCCAACTGTGTTGATATTGGTTAACTTTTCAACAAAAATGCAAACATTTTCAGCATATATTATGACAGACTAAATATGTCATCTGGTTATATCCCAATTGAAAGGATTATAAAACAATTGGTAAATCAAGAAACAAATCGAGAAATTAATCCCTGATTAAATTGTTTTTCTTTGCAGGCCAAAACTATTCAGAGCAAATCAAAGCACCGATTCTGCCTCCATCAGCTTGGATTTTTGCTGAGTTGAACAGTTGAGCTTGAATATAATATTGAATCAAATATTTTCACTCAAACTGTAACTAACTGTACCTTTGCTTTTATTCCTATGGAGCTGACTGCTCTTACTCTCCTTGGTACAGTACTACGTTGCAGGTTTAAAATCTGGTATTGTACCTTGGATTCAACCGCAGTGGCCCCAGCACAGCTCCAAGCGTACACATGGGAAGGCCAGTCTGAGCAGCTTCAAACCATTTCACTGCCACTTCACCTGAAAGCAGAAAGAACGGAGAGAAAAATACAAAGTTATCAAGATTATAACCTTATGCTTTTGGTTTTTCAGCAATTTAAAGAAAAACTCCTGGGTCAATGTACATAATACTTAGTAGAAGGATTTCGATTTGGCCAAAGAAGAACACATAAAATGGTGGAGCGGACTCGTATCAGGGGTAACAATGGTAGGGGTATGCTTTATTTTTTTCACTGATTGTAGTGTCTTAAGCGGACAGCAGTGCTATCTGAGTGACCTTTTCATTCCAGATTAAAGGGGGAAGAGAAAGCTAGATTTAGGTCAACATTGCAAACCAATCCAACTTTTGTGAAGCTTGATTGCTAAAAAATGTTTGTTCCTTCTCTTTAGATGTTCTCCAGGTCAATCTAATAGTGCGTGGTGAGCAAGAAAAAAAAGCTCACATCAGCATTTTGTAGGAAAGGGCTTTCTATAGCAGGCTATTCTTATAGACAGTTGGGAAGTAAAAGAAGGAAATAACACATGAAGTTGAGAAATTCATTGTTCAGCCAGACACCAAATGTGTGGCTCCAGGTGCACCCTACCACTAGCATTGTTTTCCAAGTAAAAACATCTTCCTGTAACTGTATTCATTGATTTGATTGTAGAGGCCACATTTGTGCAGGATGTGTTGGAAATGTAATGAAGTAATATTTTACTCACCCAACATATTGGTGGGCATGCCCAGTAAGGTGTGCAGTAAATCATGGACCTCTCTGTATCTCTGCATAACGTAAGCTAGCTCCTCATTGTCCACATACTTCACGTCTGCCCTTGAGTCTGGAGTCACATGCTGCCACAACAGGAAAGGTTATCCATGAGTGAAGACAAAACAGAAACTTAAAATCAGGGAATTCTGAGGAAATGTTAATCTTGTTGTAATCAGTCTTAACACAAACACTCACATTGTCCTCCAGGAAACGACAGTATTCCCTCCCAAAAGATCCGTCGGGCAGAGAGGACATCTCGCTCAGATTAAGCGTAGACAGACGGATTCTGGGCCTTTCTCTGCATGAACAAGTCAAACTGAATACACATTTCATTCAATGTGTAGAAAATACTGCTTAAGAGCGCCTATATTAAAAAGCTACTGAATAGTGTTACAGTGACTCACGTAAGGATAGTGTAGCCTTCAGGGTCGTTTCTCATCTTTTCCCTGAGATTTATCAACGCTAGGTGTCCTGTTGTCTCCCCCAGCACTGCAACCATGTCTGCAGGGAGAGTTTTATGAAATTATCCCCAATGCCAAATTTGAACAGAAAAGGAAATTGTTTCACTGCACTGTTATCATATTTTGATAGTCTTTAATGTTGTATTGTTATATGTGTGCTGTTTGTCATTTTTTATCTGTACTCGAGTTTCCCCCAGTGGGACAATAAAGAACCAAAATAAGAATAATTATATGCTATGAATGTACAATATAGAGATTTTATGAAAATGTTATTACAAGTCCAATAATAGATTGTCAAAAAACGTGTGGTACATTTAGGCTTAAAAATGTTTTAACTTGTGACTAGCATCACATTAATAGATTTAAGGGACATTCCAGAGAAGTTACCCATAAGGCTCAAATAACTCACCACAGAGAGTATTACTCAGCCTATGAAAACAGCTGTTAAATGTCTTATTTAGGAGATTTTTAAAGTCTGGAAGAAATGTCTGGCTCAAAATGACAAATGCCGATGTCATCGTTTGTGGAAGTTAGAATGACCTGGGTGTTTGCCAGGTAGGAAGAGGCACAAGTTTGAAAAAAAACACTAAATCTGTAGGATCTAGCATTTATGGATATCACCCGATACTAAAAGGGAAAAAACACAACAGTTGTTAGAGCTCTCTTCCTCCAAGAAAGTTTCTGGGTAACTGCACTAAATGATGTGGCCTCTCTTGGTGTATAATTTCATTTCTGTTTTCAAGACATTTTAGAAGCATATACCAGTGATCTCCAGAGAATAAAAGATTGGAAATGAATGACTGTACTTGAACAGTTCACGAGAAAAGAAACCCACGGTACTGCCCCTGACTCTTGGTTTCCTTTGACTGTAAAATGATGCATCAAAGTCTTTGTTTGAATTATAAATGTTAGAATTCATTAGGCACTGTACTAACAATTTAGTTGAATTTACCTTCAAAAACTAGTTTGACCAGATATTCTTATCACAAGGTTGAAAAACTGAATTATTTTGCAGGGCTTTAGTTCATTGTGTGGTTTTCAGCAGTGAACTCTGGGATCTTTTTCAGATAATATTTCTGAAGGCTCAGGAAAACAGTAATGTATGGAAAGGTCTTATATTACTTTTTGTTAATGTTATTTGTGTTATTTGAAAAAGCTATAGATTTAGAGTGAAATACTTGTTAATTCCCGCTAGGCAGAAAATATATAGGATTTTGATGAATTTCTAACGTAAGGAACATTAGGGGGTTTTCTTGCATCACCGGCAGAGTTATCTCCATATTTGTCTATACAGCTGTTCGTCCGGCAGTGGGCTGTACAACTGTATTCAGCCATAAAAGGGAAGGCTATTTTGGGGTCTTTTTTGAGATTGCCTTAATTTGATAGTTGAAATACAGGTTAGAGAATGCAAGGGGGGTGGCATGCAGCATGTCACCAGCCAGATTAAACCCAGACGTTAAAGTAAGCCTATATTTGTATCTGTCTTAACCACCTTGCCCTTTAAAAAGAGATGTAAAGTGAACAATAGACATGCACAGACAATAACAAATAATACGGCTTGAGCCCCATGATATTATGTGTGAGTCTCACCATGTCTGTAGGGGTTTTGTAGTGCAGCCACTCCTGACCCCACAGCCAACAGGGCCTTCTGGATGGGAGTGGTGTGGATATGTCCAGGATACAGCCCATCATAGCAGCCGTCTGTAAACCTAGTTCTACTGCTGTGCACCTTGTGGACGCACACTGTTGACAAAAAGGGAGATCAACATTAAAGGACTGTTTGACAACTGGACCAAGACAAAGAAATTACACACTAGTTAATTATTATTTTTATTGCACGCATAGAACAATAATAACTCATGCACACCAATTAATCAATTCAATTCATTCACCAATTGATCTACAGGAGCTAGTAAAACCAGCAAAATACTATTGCAAGATGTAGTGTACAACACAAGTCCTGGGACAGTATGTGCTTATGTTGGAGAGAAAGCGTGTATGTATTAAAAGTCTGAATGTGCAATGAGATATATAAAAAAAGTGAATAAGATCATCGATCAAAAGCTGCTTCACTGACATCTATTTAAAGATAACTACAATGATCTTCACCTACTGTGGACAACACCAATCATCTTACTATGTAATAAATAATATAGTATTAAGATACAACGTGAATTGTATTTAGCTAGTTACATGTATACAACATAGCTGTTGGCTTAATAGTGAAATTGTTAACTGTTAACGCAAACAAGGCTTCGACATGCACCAAATTCTATCTGAAAACAGTTACATTTAATCTCGATAGCTAGATTTCCTTAAAAGCCATGTTATGTTAATCATTTTTATAAAATAAAATGTAACGTTTGCTGTATAAATGCATACCTTTTGAGAGCAAAACGTATTGTGGCTGAATCAACCGCTGAACACTTCTACTGAAGGACAGCAACATTGTTAACTCTAATGCGCATGCGTCATCTGCTATTGCAATCGCTTTCTTCTCCGGTGCAGCCCGGATGAGGGGGCGGAGTCGGACCGTTTACTATACAGTCTATGCTATTAACACTGAACAGTCCACAATTTCGTTCCACACAGCTGCCTTTAATCACAAAGTAAGCGCACTTAGGAATAGAAACGTAAACATAGCTAAAGGTTGACCTGTCCTTCTGAGGCAATAGCGGACGAAATTGTTTTTTCTGCAGAGATATTGTCCAGACGCCAAGGTTAGTTTGCTGAGCTTGTGTTTCTGCTTACCAGGGCAATAGCTTAGCATTTTACTAACTGTTACCAAATTAATAGGTTGGTCAAACACCGCGTATCTTATCAAATTAGCCGCCTAGAGTTGCGAAAGCGAGCTAACTCCACCAACCGAAAAGTAAAGTGCGAGAAAGCTAATTGTTTAGCTACCCCATTGCTTGTTTTTCTGCCAATAACACACGCAAAAACCATTTACATATGATACTTGCAGATGTTATTCGGTAGCATAAAAGCACTGTGTAACTTCCCAGAAGACTATGTATGAGTGTGAGGGAGGTATGACAACAGCCGTTGCACTCCGTGGTTTAAATACTCTGTGACGTGGAGGGAGTGACTATAAGTACTAAGGTTGGGTGTTACTGCGTTTTCTCGGATATCAGGGAAACTTAGCAAGCTGGGTGAGTTATATTCTGTTTTCTGTTTGAGTGCAATATCTCAGAAAGGTTTGCAGTCCCTTGGCAGGGGTTTTAAAGAGACACTGAGCAAAAACATGGCGAGGGCAGGGAGAGCAGATGGGTTTTTAGTGGCTTCAAATGGCTGCTACTAGATTAAAAAAAAACAGGACGTGAGAGTTGTTTGTTCTGCTAAAGTTATTCATATGTAGACTAAAAGCTACCTTTGGTTGTATTTTACGTTCAAGGATATGTTTTGATTGAGAATGCAGCTACTTGTGTTCATTCTTTCACCATTCTTCAACTGTTATGCACTTGTAACTGGAAAGCCAGTTTGAAAATACTTTTTTTTTTTTTATCAGAGCTCAGTCTTTTAAGTGTAGGGTTGCTCTCATAGTACTTGGGTTCTTCTTTGTGGCATGTTCAGTGAAACATAACAGACTGTACTGGTCGTTGGATTACACTTCTCAGCATGGTTGAGCCCATGACAAAGGAAGTTACCATATGGCTTGTATATGCCTGATTTAATGATAGTTTTAATTGGGTTTATAATAGCTACTCTCTCAAGGTTTCTATGGATACATAGCTAAACAAGAGAGGGCGAGTATTAGTGTGCAACTAAGGCTTGGCTCATTTGCCTTTCTTCTACAGTTGGACCAGTTTAAACATTGGAATTTGTCCAATCTGTGAGTAAATATTAGTCAGCGTGCAATGGTGATGTGTCAGAGAGATATCAGGGAAAAGTAGCGTGGCTTTCCAATGATAAGCAGCATTGAGCTTTTTCTAAGACGTGTGTGACAGAGTTCTACTTGAAGTTAGTATAAAGTTATCTTGGGTGGAAGGTGACACTGAATAATTACTAATCATTTTTGTAGGAAATTCTATGGAAGATGAACAGGGTTGTAACATTGTACCCATACTGCATTTGTGTATATCTAAGAAATTGAAACAAAAAAAGAAGAACAAAGTGTGTGTGTGTGGTTTTAATGTGTTAATATGTTTACCTATAAACTCATAAAAACACAGAGCATCAACATTAGGAAAACAAAACATCATAATAGTTTAGACTCTATGCTTTAGAGTATGACAACATATTGGAATAAAAAATGCTTAATAATGCCATCTTTAAAGTTGGGATTTATTGCTAATGGCTACTAATGCATTACTGGTCATATGATCCCTTGGAACCATTTAAGTCCCATGATAAGCAAGACTCTAACTTTTAGTCTTGTGATCATGACATGTTTATTGTGAACATTAGATTTGAGGGTTGTGGGCCTGTTTTGTAGATTTCAGTGTACTTGAAATGAGTTTGTGGGCGACAGTAAACTTTTTAATTGCTTAATGTAATTTATCTTGGTTAAGTATTGATCCCAGAACCACTGTTGAGCCCACTTCTCTATACAGATATCATCCTAACTTGTATGCCACATCAGCACATTTGTGTAAGCCTGTGTCAGTCTCAACAGTGACGCCTGTGTGACTTTCTATTTACAGAGGCTCATCATTTTCATAAAGTTTGCCTGTCATTTTGTGCTTAGTGTACTTTCCCTTCAAATAATGAAGGGTGAAAATATATTGGAATAACCATTGGAACTACTTGCTGTGTGTTTTTTGTGTAAACATCAGTGGCATTTTAAATGGCACAGAATGATAATTTATGAGTTTAGCTTTATAGGTGTTGTCTTCAGCTTCAGTTTAAAAGGTGGATCCAACCCTGCTCAAAGCTATTTGGCGTGGCTTGTATTGTCTAGAGCTCGAACCAGATAAACGAGGCCATAATAACATTCTGGCTGCACACAAGAAGAAATATTTCCAAGGTTAATTTATTCTGTCGTGGCTCATATTCGAAGCCCAGTTTCCCAATACACTTACATTAACAAAATGTTGACATGCAGTACTTGCATACAGTAGCACACCATTTTCTGCAGCTTTCTTTAATATTAAGCCCATTTGGCACTATGACTGGCAAACGGCTGTATGCATATTTTCTCATGGAGAGCTCCATGTAGGCGTGGGGGAAAATGTCATAAATCATATATGACATCTGCTGGTTTATTGGGAAAGCACACCCCACTCATTTCTCAACCATAAGGGATTTATTTAATGACTAAACATGTAACTAACAGATAATACCTTCAAAGAGCAGACATTTCTGAGAATATGTTTGTAAAGGTTTCTTATGCAAAAGAAGTACAACCACAACCTTATTTCTACACTTCATGCAGCCAGCTGTCAACTATTCACATAATAGGCTTTGTACTCTGACCATGATGTTGCATTTTACTTACCATAATTGAAGAAATACAGGTTTAAACCCTGGCAGTGTAGCTTGAGTTACTACCACTACCATAGCTTTTGAGTTGGAAGCTGATGATAAAATATATCTCAGCCACAATCAGTGGGGTTTCGTTTTTGGTTGTTAAAAGAACATAAAGTAATGGCTGATGGTGCATAACCAACCACACTTACTTTAAGCCTCGTAAGCAGGTTATAGCTGTTTGGATAAGAGGTGGAAAGTCCAGTTGCATTGTTTGACTTCGCTATGGGGAGTAGTGTGTTCAAAGTGCATAAGACAACAGTCGACTTTTGCTCCACTTGTGAAGAAAGTTACTTAAAACAGTAAAGGTCAGTTAATATTATAACCATAATAAATTAATATACACCAGTTCCCCCTCGCGCTAAGCAATACTAAGGCAACATATTATTTAATTGGTAGGAAAACACGCAGACTCAAACTCATTTAATCGGTCCACTTGTTTACATTTACTAAGGTGTCATTAGGGACACTTCCACAAGGGGGCACCAAAGGAAGAGATATTCAAATCCTAAAAATAGGGGCTTTATATTTACAATCTTACATTATTATTATTATTAAGAATACCATACAATAAGAGTATTATTATAATACTGCAGACTCTTATCCATTAGGCGTTGTGTTGTTGTCTATATATTATGGGCAGAGCCTATAGTAACCACTAGGTGGCAGCACAGAAAGAAGTGCGAATTATTCGTTTTTTGTAGTGACTATTGTACAGTCTGCCGTAGAAACCCTAACACTTTTTGCTTAGTTGATGTGGCATACAGTTTTCCTGACTCATAGCTTGACACAACTTTTGTTGAGCAACATTTGATAGACTTTTGTTATGCAAGAAGAAAAGATCCAGCATGAAAGATCGACCACATGATGGTGCTGCAACCAGCAGATGACCTCGTTCCTTTTTTATAAGAACATTTGGAAAGATATCTTGGTATCAGTGGATATCTCAGCAGATAACTCAAACTTTGCACGCACCTCATATATCACATAGACTTTGTTTATAAGGAAAGCGGAAAGGACAAGCCATTCTACCACGATGTACAATTTAGGCTTACAGCAAAGACATGCTAATGGTGAATTAGCCAATACATTATGGCTAAAAAAAAAAATCCTTTCATGATGTCTCATTAAAATTAATTTGCTCAAAGGTTCCATTGTAGCCTCAACGGTTTTACATCTATTTGAATCTCATGCAAAGCCAATGGTTTTTGCATTTCTTTTAAGATAAACATTCAATACTAGCATGCCTACATAATCTGGCTGTGACATATACAACATGTTTGTTTGCAGGGTGTAGCAGCTGAATGTGATGCGGTTTCACAATAATATATCAGCCTTATTATCCTGTCACTGTACACATATTTGCTTTGTGCGTGCATGGTTGACATATTGCAGTTGATAAGTGTTGTGAAATGTTCTTTACTTCTAAAAGTCTTGGTTTTCATGTATTTGGTATTCATGTGTGTGGTATTCATTCACAGGATATTGCACCAGATTGATGGAGAAGAATGGCCTACATCTCGATGGACTGCCCCAGCTCTCTACCAGGGATTCCTCAAAGTGTGCTGTCAGTGCCCATGGAGAATAAGTACAAATGTCAGCAGTGTCACCAGGTCCTGAGGAAGCCTGTCCAGGCCCAGTGCGGACATCGCTTCTGTGTACACTGCTTCAAGCAACTCACCAGGTACACTGGAAGTCTACAGACCCTCCTCAGCCGTGTGAAATTCCAACCCCTTCACCCCCTAATGCTTACCCTCTTACCGGACATGCTTCAGCACATCCTGTGTTCTTATCTCTGCTCGCCCTCGGGGTTTTTTGTTGCAACCAAGATCAATTACTTTAATCAGACTCATGACTCACATGACTGGACTCTTTTACTGAGTGAATCACAAGGGTCTGACCCTGCTGACTCATTCTAAAGGTGTCCATTGTTTCCTTTTCTGTTTCTTATATCACTGAGTCATGCATTGGGAATTATTTACGGATAGACAGTTGTTTCACATGATGTTTAATCATACTTTGGCAGTATCAATAAACATAAGGTCATTACATCATTTAACAACTATACATAGAACCATACATTAAACGAAACTCAATAGCATGTACCTACTTTCAAAACAACCCCTAATAGTTTTTTATGTTCACATTTGCCTTTGTACATTTCAGTATGTGTGCAACAACATGTACCTAACCTTTATAACCACACATGAAATTGAGGTGATTTCACACGACCTATTTGAAAACCACTTCTGCATACTATATGGGAAAACATCATGTTATAATGATTATTTCACATGTACTTGTTTGTGTGTGTTCTTCCTGTTAGACATACATTATCAATGTCAATGTAGTGTGTTTTACAATAAAGTCACAAACCTGTTTTTTCAGTTCTGGCCCGAAGCCTTGTGAAGCCTGCCGGGAAGAAGAGATATACGAGGAACCTTTTTCGATTCTAAATAGTAATGAAGTAAGTAATGAAGTACTCCTTTGGTCAGCCAACATTTTTATTTTATGAGACAGCTTGCCTTGCCTCACTCCCACCCTGATTCAAAAGAATGATTCCTTCACAACAGCCTTACACAATGAGGCCATAATATGCTATAATAATAATGTTCTTTGTTCGCCCAGGCATTTCCAGACAATGCAGCAGGACGAGAAATAGCAAGCCTGCCTGCCAGGTGTCTGAACGAAGGCTGTGTTTGGACAGGCTCCATAAAAGAGTATGAGGTGAAGTATAAATACTTTTTTCTTTTGTCATTGTGGATGTATTCACTGCTTTCTACTTGAGTATTTTTAACTATGAAAAACTGTCAGTTTACTCCATCCAAACCTGTCCTGTCCTGTATTTGTTATTATTTAGAAACACTTTTTACGCATACTGGGTTTTCCCTCTCAAATATTCTACATTCTGAATCGGGGCCTCATGTTGTACACTTGGGTGTGTTGCATGCTTAGCAGCACTGCTGCTAGAACAGAGAAACAGGAAGTGAAACTTGATATGCAGCCTGGAAAGTCCCCATGTTACCAGTTTGGATAACAACAAGCACCCAGTAGGAAAGTACCAGAATGAATAAAGGACACTCGAGAATAGCTTGTGTACTTATTCAAGGTTGGGTTGACCATGACCTGATATTGAAACTAGATTTAGGCTACACCAAAAGGGAAATCCTAAATGTATACACTGTGAGACATAAAACAGGAACAGCTTCAGACAGAGAGACACGTAATTCAGACACAGTGTTATCTATAAACACAGAAAAGCCCCATTCCATAATCATTAAAGCTGCGTGTGATCTTTGTTCAGTTTTTACTATAAATACCAATGTGTGTTTGGGGGAGGGGGATTTTAGAGTTGACTTCCTGTTGTTTTTTCTGTAAAAACACAGCTACACAGTTACCCTATCTAGCACAACACAGGAAACATAAATATAGTGTCATGGCAGGAAGCATTCAAACACCAAGCAGATGCTGGAGATTATATTTGAATGATTTTCAAATGTGGTTCTGGCCGGTTAACCTGCTGACGCTGTAACGAAAAACACGTGCTAGTTTGCAACGACAACATGGTCAATATTTGATTACAGCTTTTAAGAAATGATTACTAGGCGGTGTAAGACACTCTCTTGTTTGTGGGAACATTTGTGTGCGGCTGTCTTAGTCACTGTCTTGTGGAAAGTGTTGCGATGTCTTTAGTTAGCCACACACCGAACTAGCTGGAAAAAAAGACTAAACGTGGTGTTAGAGTGGCGCAGTATCGAGAGGGATTTGACTCAGAAGCCGTTAAAGATGATTCATATTGGATTTGGTTATTCATTTCGAGAATTGCCGGTGTAGCGTGTCTGAAAAGTAAAGCGAAAACAGGTTAGCCTACCTGTGGTTCCAGCACTGTGGCTCCTGCGTGTTGTTGCTTCGTTATGAAAGGAAACGCTCACATCCACAGGCTCCACCTCACATTCGAGCTCCACCCCGTTCCGTTCCCGGCATTTTTCAAAAAGATGCCATTTAACACTTTAGAGCTATCAAAACATATTTTTTTCCAGTTTCTCGTACTTCACTTTTTTTATTTCTGAGCTTCTCTTTTTTGTACCTTATTCCTCATCTTCCATTGACTTCCTATTTACGATCAGATGTTTGAAAAAGTTAACTTTTTTAAGTCTCACTTCTTTTAATCATTTGTGTTTTTAACATGCATATATTAAAAGCAAATACATTGTACATCTCAGAATATGTTTTGTTTTTCCACATTTCAACTGTCAGAACATTTTGTATGCTCCCATGAACGGGTGTGGCCGTCATTTGTACAGACATGTAATCTTAACAATGATAACATAACTGTCAACAAAGTTTTACTGACAAGGTTCATTCATCTTCCTGTTAAATTACACCCTTTGCATGCCAAGTCTGCTGTTGAACTATAAAACACACCTGTCGATCTTTGGTATCATTAAAAAGACGGTGAATACCAGACACATATAGGAAGTAACAATGATCTAACTATATATCTGTCCTCCATTGTTAGGCTCAGCATGAAGGTCGTTGTGAACTTGAGCGGGTAAAGTGCGAGGCCTGCCAAAACACGATCCTTCTTTCGGAGAAGGACAAACACAATGAGAGAGAATGTGAAGAAAGAACGCTAAACTGCAAATACTGCAAAACATCCTTCAACTTTAAAGAGATCAAGGTGAGAAGATCGAGTGTAAAGCGGTTGCTAGTGGATTATGTATAAACGGGACACAAAATAATATTATCATGCTCCTTTGTGTCTTTTAGGCCCATGATGAGATCTGTCCAAAGTTTCCCTTACAATGCAAAGATTGTGGCAAGAAGAAGATCCCAAGAGAAAAGGTTTGAGCTCTTCCTTTAATTATTTACTGTAAGGGTGATTAGTTGGCATGGAAATGCTTGGCAATTTCCTCTCTGAACAAAGGCTCTTAGCTGCTATAATCTTAAAATAAATCTTTATTGCAACCGTCAGGTGTACTCTTTGTACTGCACATTCAATTCACTGACTAGATTCGTGCTACAAAGAGCCTTCATTGCTTTATTATACCTGCAATATCATTGATCTGGTTACGAGATACATGTGAATTCCCAAGACTAATCATCTGAAAAAGTATTTTTTCAAATGGGGAATGAGTGCCTAAGTTTCTTTCTCTCTAACACACTTTCACTTTTCTGTTTCATGTTGACACAATGTTTGAAGTTTGCCTGCTGACCTTTTCTATTATTTGATTCTACCTTCAGTTCAGTGACCACAGCAAATCCTGTGCCAAGTCAAAGAGTGCCTGTCCCTTCAGTGATGTGGGCTGTAAACATGTGGTACGTAAGGAAATCTATTCAAATACAATGTTTCTTTTGTGTTGTTACTTTCTTTGTTCTCTATTGACGCAGGCCCATACTAATAAGATACGATAAAATGTTACTGTCAGTTGAAATGATATTGTATCTTGCATCGCATGCTCAAAGCAATGAACAGAATGACAGGACAAAAAATTGAGGAAATCTACCAGGTCACCTTCCAGCGAAAATGGATTTATCCCTTGTCACACACACACACACACACACACACACACACACACACACACACACACACACACACACACACACACACACACACACACACACATACACACACAACCGTGACCCTACAGTCACCTGCAGCATTCATATGGATACAAATACGTTATAGACTTTCAAGGAAATCTCTTGAGGCCAAGAGTGAAAGTGAAGATGAATCCTATCAATACTGTTAATGTAATGCTACTGACAGGAGAATTTAGATTAGGTTAGCATACAATAAGGGAAGTGGGTGCAAAGGGCTGGCCTGGCTCAGTGCCAAGGCACCTAAATAGTTGTACTTCCCTAAAAGAGACATACATATAGACACAGAAGCTACCATTTGAAGCTACCAGTACACAGAAGCTACCAGTACACAGAAGCTACCAGTCTTTATGCCAAGCTAAGCTAAAGGCCCTCTGGCATTCAGATGTAGCGTGGTATGAACACATGTTTTCCTCAAGAATTTCCTGAGCTGGCTTCACTGGTAAGCAGTGGGTGGGCTCAGTTGCATAAAGATGATGTCACACATGTGAGCACCAATCAGGAGTTAGCAATATTTGAATTTAAACCTGAGTATAGTTGAGATTGTAATTTATGTTGCAACGGCTGCAACTGAGAACTCCTCCACACACAGTCCTGGTGATTAGATGGGTTTGGCCTGCTTGAACTGTCCTAATAAAATACATAGAAATGTTATATAATAGTCTTGGAACATTTGATGTTATCAATGTTAAGACTTCAAACCAGGAGATCCATTTTGAGTATGTTTTACATGAAAAGAAACTGTGATTGGTAAATCCTGAAAAACTGTCTATATTTTTCTTGTCCTACAGTTTTCAAGGTTTCAGTTCAGAATCAGAATCAGAATACCTTTTATTAGTCCCACAGATTGGAAAGTTACATTGTTACAGCAGAAAAGAGCCAAAGGCAGCTTAATGTTACCTAATGCATAAAAAGAAATATTTAAATATTTATATAAAAAAAAAAAGAATAATAGACCTAACCAAGCTGGGTCTTGTTTCTCAGATAGAGAACGGGAAGCAGAGCGACCACGAGCACAGCAGCACCATGGAGCACTTGCGTCTGCTGCTGCCCATGGTGCTATCCATCGCCGTGCCGCCCAGCGATGCTTCCGGTCCCGGAGAGTGGCAGGAGGACTCAGGTCTGGGCCTGTACAGGGCCCCTGAGGAGGGGGTCAGTATGGGCTCTGGAGCTGCAGCCTCCAGTCAGTCTATGGACCTAGATAAAAAGGTGAGTCTCAAAGGATGAAATGCTCTTTCTTAAGATCCTACTATGAATGAGGGTCTAAATCTATCTCTTGGTGTGTTTTTCTGACAGGTAAAAGCTTTGGAAAACATTGTGTGTGTCCTGAACCGAGAAGTAGAGCGCAGTGCAGTTACTTTAGAGGCTTTCGCACATCAACATCGTTTAGACCAGGACAAAATAGAAAATCTCTCCAGTAAAGTGCGTCAGCTGGAACGGACAATCGACATGAGGGACTTGAAACTGTCGGAAACTGAGCAACTGGTGCGGGAACTTCAGTTCTGCACCTTCGACGGGATCTTTGTGTGGAAAATCTCTGACTTCTCACGCCGCAGACAGGACGCTGTGGCCAGTCGAACACCCGCCATGTTCTCTCCAGGTGTGATAAAAGACCTAATCAACATCATCCATTTCAAAGGCCTCTGGTCTCAGCTGAAAGGTTCTTTTTGAACTTGAGTAGGCTTAGATCATGTGGTTTATGTGATGGGTTGGCGTCATACAGTCTATGGTTGGCGTGCAGACGAGGGAAATTCCACTTCCCTACACCCTTGTTGTTGAGGGAGTGAACATGTTACTCCCTCATGTGACACATGACCTTTGTTTATAGGCTCTGGTTACATTCTTCTTTTTCCTCCTCACAGCATTTTATTCCAGCAAATACGGCTACAAAATGTGTCTGAGGCTGTATTTGAATGGCGACGGGACGGGTCGAGGGACTCACCTTTCGCTGTTCTTTGTCGTCATGAGGGGAAAGTGCGACGCTCTCCTCAAATGGCCCTTCAGTCAGAAGGTAGCAAAACTTTATCAATAGTGGTGACCCATATTATAACACACTTCATAATCTGCTTACAGCACTGAATAATTATACTTATCAAAAATTATACACATCCGATTATCACACATTATAAAGCATTTTGTAATCACAATAAGGTCAAGTATTATAATATTAACAATACAACATTTTAGCAAGCACAATGGTGTATTATAATTCCCGTACCTATAATGCATTATAATCTTTCATAACGCATATAAGCAGTCCTTGGTTGCTTAAAGTGAAGTGGACAAAAATATTGTTAAATGTTTGCAAGAAAACACAACAAACGCTTTTGGACGATAAAAAACTGAAAGCTGGACAAGTACATTGCACTTAATGATGTAATTGTACCAAAGACAGTCTGTCTGAAGACTCAAATCACTCAAAATACAGATAAAACCTGAAATGACGTTATACTTTTACAGACATGCTAACCCACAGTTGCCAGGACGATTAGCTGAAACAGTCTCTTTCTCTCTCCACAGGTGACGCTGATGCTCTTGGATCAGAACAACAGGGAGCACATCATCGACGCCTTCCGGCCCGACGTCACCTCCACCTCCTTCCAGCAGCCCATCAGCGAGATGAACATCGCCAGCGGCTGCCCGCTCTTCTGCCCGCTCGCCAGGCTGGCCGGCAAGAGCCCCTATCTGAGGGAGGATACCATCTTCATCAAGGCCATCGTGGACCTCACAGGCTTGTAGGGTGTTTCTGTGGAAGCTACACCAAAGCAAACTGAGACAACAGGACACAAACTATTACTATATAATATATATTTACATAATATTATATAGATATTCACTGTATCTAAGACATAAAATTTTAGATATCTAAACTATATATATCAAGAATGCCTCCAGTGGTCCCTTTAAGACGGAGTTATAACGGTGAGTTAAATAATAGCGGTTGTCAGCTGTTGTGGTTTAAGTATCTATTTTTTGTAGAGCAATTCATTTTGTTTGTAAGCATCAAGGATGTAGGCACTACTGTGTCATACCTGTCTCTCTCTCTCTCTCTGTCCACCTGTCTGTCCGTCTGTCTGTCTCTATGTCCGTCTGTCTCTCTGTCAGTCTCTCTCTCTCTCTGGCAGTCTCTCTCTGTCAGTCTCTCTGTCTCTCTCTCTCTCTGTACATCTGTCTCTCTCTCTCTCTGTCTGTCTGTCAGTCTCTGTCTGTCTGTCTCTTTCTGTCTCTCACATTTTAATTTTATAATATAGTATCATCCGTCATCTTAAAGGGACACTGTTGGCATTTTTGTAAAAGCTCAGAAATTATAACACATAATATGCTTAGTAAAAACGTTATAATTATTATAATACTCGACACTCCAGTCTACATTATGTTGTTCTCTACACCCGGGTCAAACGTAGGCGCAATCTGTAGTGGTCCCCAAACAGATGTTGTAGTTACTTTTACTTTCACAACATTTTTAAATGATTGTGACCACATAAGATCTTATACTTCCCCCAGTAGGAATCCAGAAGCATGTCCTGTTCTGCACCTGGCCATTTGAACAGTGCAACATGCTGGAATTAAATGTAATAACGCTATATAAACTGATAAAATTAACAAAGATAAATAATACACTCCACCTGAAATTCCATGTGAATCAAACTCCATGTTGTTATGCCTTTTTGTCCTAAGCAGATGTGTGGTAACATTACTTTTTATCAGGTGGACAACCAATCAAACAATTACAATATTGAAAAACCACTCATTTCTGTATCATATGCTGCAGTGAACCTGTTACCAAAACTAGGTCAGTCCTATGATAAACAGCTTGATAGCTCAAATGTATAACAAATAAGGAGAAATGAAAACAAATCAAACATTTTGAGAAAAGGCATTACGTTAACCGTCATGACAAGGCTGGAGTTTATATATAACAGTTTAAAGCAAGCTCATATTGTAAAAAACACAAATTCCTGCTTTTGCTTCTAGTAAATAGAAAGGTAGTTAACTATATACCATAATAATTTGTCTTTATAATAGTTATTATACATTCATTTATTTGTACTATCATACTAGCGTACTTTTTGTTTTATGTACATATATGGAATTGTACATTTGGCCTTAAACATTAACACATAATTAATTAGTTAGTTAATCTTTCAAATACTGTTGGGAAATCATAATAAAGTGCTACAGTATATTTCACAAATGACACATTTGTTGTTGCTTTTGTGTAATTATATGTCTTTTATTTACGGTGTACCATGTTGGAACATTCTGTTTATTTATTGTATATTGTATGGAACATGCAATATGTCCATTGTTTAATTAAACAACCCCTTAATAATTGGGATAGAAAATGTAAATCTTTAAGGATTTGAAATATTAAAAGAAATTACCTTGAGATTTTTTAAATGATATTGGGTCTTTCCTTTTTTTCCTTTTTCATGACATTTTGTAGACCAATAATTGATTGTACAATAAACAATTGGCCCAATAATGTTAATAAATAAGGAAAATAATCATCAGATGCAGCCCTACTAGAGAAGTCAATCCACACTTTAACGAGCTAGCAATCTGAGGGGATTCTTTTTTACAGATGGCCGGCAGCATAAACAGTTCTCCGGGCTCTTATCAAAAAAATATTAATTTTTTTATACAAGGGGGTTAGTATGTTGAAAAAGTGGAAGAAAGTCATGGTATAGTTTGCTGAAAAAAGTTACAATTTAAAAAAAAAATCATAGTTTAGTGTTTTGAAAATAAAGTCACATTATAGTATGTCTAAAATAAGTGAAAAAAAGGTCATAGTATAACATTTATAAAAAAAAGACTTTATATGAATTGTCTTCAATTAAAATGTTAATGTGAAATTAATTGATAACAAGTCAATAATCAAAACATGTGTGCCTGCATAGTTTTATATTATATGAACAAGGTAGCACAGAGGTATAGAAAATAACATTTTGTGTCATTCAAACGTTCATTTGTTGAGGGTCCCTAAGTAAAACCTGTGATTAGAGCGACGGCTCGATGAGAGCCAACCGTCCTCTGAATGCTGAACGTGAAACTGGGTAAGAAGAAGAAAATGTATTCGCCTGTCTTCTTGCACAGAGATTTGAAATAGCGGATTTTATTCACGGCTCTGAACATGCATCACACAGACGTAGGTGAAATTTAACAAGAAGGTGAGACTAACCGTCACCAATGGGAACATATTTATTGAAAACAAAACCCTGAATAAACCACATGACGCTAAATGTGAAACTCGCAATGAAATGTGTCGTTCCCATACAGTCTATGGTCGTTTCAAAATAACTATAGGTGTTAACCGATACCTCGTTTGAACCATAACTGGAACACTAACACGTCTTGGTTTGGCACGGCTCAGTGAAACTGGGGCCTATGGGGAAAACCATGCTCGGTTGAGGTGAGCTGTCAGTGTCAAAAGCACTGAGGGTATTTATTTTCATTTCTTTCTTATAAAACCCATTCGTTTCAGTGCAGTGTGCGACATTAAGAGAACATTAGCATATGGTGAGGAATGTGCGACATCAGATGAAATGGTTAGAAATATGTGGAAAATGTTTATAATTAACATGAATTATGAATTTGGTGGATTCCAATGACCTTATGGCCTCATTTCATTTTTAGGTTTAAAAGCATGGGCTCGGAATAGTCTCATAATACACACATGCACACAGAAGGATTCACACTTGTATTTCATCATCCGCAAAAGGATTCACTTGTATTTCCGGATCCACACTTGTGGTTTTCAATGCACACACAATGTGTTTCGTTTCATATACATGTAAATAAAATCCCATTACAGAAAAAAGTTTTAAATGTGTATTTTTGATCCACACATATTTGTTTTCCGTTTAAAACCTCTGAACCTGCTAACACAAACCACTTTCTGTGCATGGATCGCTGTGCATTCGTGTGTGGGGTTTTTGAGACTCTACTGACGGTCATCCGATTCGTACTTGTAATTTTTCCTATCTATAGCCAATCAGATGTCTCCTCAATTCTAAGCCAATCACATGAGCGTGCCCCCACGAGGGTAGATTTCTTGCGTGCATGACGTAGCGCTTCATGTACGCATTTTGCGCAGTCCGGAGTTGACAGGTCCATGGAGCCTGCCTGCAGGCGCTAATCTCAGGACACCTCCACTCTCAGTACATTGCCACTTTCCGAACAGGAAATGCACGCAAATACAAGCCTTTATATTATTAAGGTACAGCTCCACTTTCCGAACCATTTATGAATGCTTGTGTACACAAAAACGGCAGGCAAAACAGTTTTAAATGTGTGTTTCCTGTATGGCGAAAACAGCTGCTTTATTTATGTCTGTATGAAGTTGTGAGTGTGGAGGGAGCAGCTACATGTTAGCTTAGCCTAATCGATCAGTGCACTACGAAACCAGTGCTAGACAGTGAACTGTCAACGGGGAGGAGCCCCACAGGTCATTATTAACAGGAGAGCGGGATCTGATCGATATGGACATAAACGCGAGTGAAGTATAACCGGACGCGAGAGAGAGATCAGATCAGCTGCTGAGTCTGACAGAGAGACGCAGCTCTGCATGATCACCTGATGCTCCGCCCTGTGTTTAGCGAGCTGACCGGACAGCGCAAAATGCGTATATGAAGTGTCATGAACGCAAGAAATCCTACCCACGTGGGGGCGCGCTCATGTGATTGGCTTAGACTGGAGGAGACATCTGATTGGCTATAGATGAGATAAATTACAAGTACGAATCGGGTGAGGGTCAGGAGAGTCTAACTGCACAGAAAGCAGTTTGTGTTTGCAGGTTCAGAGGTTTTAAACGGAAAAAAAATTTGTGGATCAAAAATACATATGTAAAACTTTTTCCTGTGTTTGGATTTTATTTACATGTATATGAAACGGAACACATTTGTGTGTGCATTGAAAAACACAAGTGTGGATCCGGAAAGTGTGAATCCTTTTGCGGATCATGAAATACAAGTGAGAATCCTTCTGTGTGCATGATGTGTGTATTATCAGACTGTTCTGAGCCCATATAAAAGAACCACATTTTTGGATTTCCTTGTTGATAGCAAGCTGTTAGATTAGCATGTTAGCATGGCTGTGGACCAAGGTTTAAAATCTCTCCACCTGCAATGGAGGAAATAATTTAAGTCAGACATCATTTGTATTCGCCAGAACAGTAGCACTACTTGGAAATGTGTTTACTGTAGATGCTCAATGGTATAATAAGAAAAGAATAATAATCGTACACTTTTGCAGACGTCTGGCCATTCATGGCATGTTTTTTATTTCATGGGAGTTGGAAAAGGACATCAGAGGACAGGAAATGATTTACAAGATGGAGCTACAGTAAAAATGACAGATAAGAAAGTTGTAAAAAGGAACCAGGGAGAAAGTTTCAAAAGGGAAATATTTTTCAATGGGAAGATTCAGCTGAGAAAGAAATGCCCACAGGTTACTCTGAACATATGAAATGCACCCACGTTCATAATTAAATCATCGATCATTGTCGCAACATAATTCAGCAGGGACTCTCAACAGAAATAAAAGTATCTTCCCAGTAAAGTACCTGAAACTTGTGGGGGTTAAATTGCAACTGAAAGCATCAAGGTTGATCTCTTATGTTTTACTTTTGGTTTTCTCCTTCAGCGTACAACCTTGAGAGGACTACAGGCATGATAAAAAACATGGGGGTAACGTGTACACAGAAACATTTAAAGAAAACTGAAAAATGATCAGACTTTTGAATATAAGGCAGCAGAAAGTTTGCTCCAATTAATAATGTTTTTTAAATTAAAGATTTAAGTGACATTTCTTATTAAACGCGCCCGGAACCGTCTGCATTTGGGCGTTTTTCAATCTGTTCTTTCAACAGAGATACAACTTTAATGAGCTGCCAATTTGCTGAACGTATTCATTCAATATCATGTCAATGTTTATACTTCAAGAGGGAAAGGAAATAAGATACAGTTTTAGATTAAAAAACAGCCAGGAGAATCTTCTTGTAAATGTGTCAGAAGTCTTAAAAGGGGGTTTGATCTACTAGATATGAAAAAAGGTGTTTAAATACAATTCTACATAATAAGGACCCACATACCAATAAGCCACAAACAACATTTCTTTTGTTCACAGCCACGCTTACTGATCCTCAGCAACTCTTCTCGATTAAATAACTCAGTAATCCTCCTTTGGACAGAATAAGGGTTGATCATGTTTGGGGCCACAAAAAATGGGGATGGGATTGAATAAAAAAAACAGGCAGACTGCAGCTAAATGGTGTCCTCCCTTTGGGTTTTATAATTCTTTGAAAACACAATTCTTGGGGTGTGGTTACTCGGGACATGAATTGGACAAAACCAGTAGTAAGAAAGGACATTTCTTTACAGCACTTTGCCTCTGATGAGCCGGACATGACGTCTCTGCAGGACACTCACAAACATTTACACCTCAGGTCCAGGAGCCCTGACCTGCTCAATATTACAGATAAAAACAGACAAACACCATCCGTTGTTTGGACGTCTGTGTGGTGCGTTCAGGTGTCAGCTCTACACTACCTCTACCTGTGAGAACATCTTACTCCTGTCAGCAGTCTGTCGTCCTTCTCTGGTGCAACAGCGCTCTCTTGTGGCTACACCCTGAGTCACATCACATCCCCTGTTAGCTCAGCGCTGATGTGTGGCACAACACAGTGAGCTCAAGCAACACCACTGACTGTAACCACACTGTACATATACATGGAGTGTATATAAATATATTCACACTGCAGAGGAAACATCAAACTTTCCTCTCCTCTCTCTATCTCTCTCTCCGTCTTCAAGTGTTTTACAACCTGACTCACGGTTTTCCGTTCACGCTGCTGCTTGCACACGTTGAGTTTTTGTTGCGGCTCAGCCAGGAGGATAGGAGGCCGCGGGGCCGGTGCGGGTGGTGCGGGGCCTGCGCCAGGCGGACCATGCGGGGCGAGCGCCACACTTTAATGGTAGAGTCATCGCTGGCGGACAGCAGCAGCTCCTGGTCGGCCGGGCTGAACGCCACAGAGTTCACCACGTCGTCGTGAGCCAGCCGGGCCAGACAGATGTTGTAGTGACGGTCCCAGATGTAGCCGTGCTTGTCCTCTGCTCCGCTGTGGGGGGGGGGGGATATGTCAGTGAAGTTTACTTTATAAAATGTATAAATACAGAAAAAGAAACAACTATTTTTCTCATAAATTATTCTTCTGATAAATTTCTCTTGTTATAGCAATATATTAGAAATAACCTAGTTGTAGAAACCATTACAAAGTTCCAAATAAGTCCAAGTTATATAACATCTTAAAATGTCTTGTTTTGTCTGTCCAACAGTCCAAACTCAAACACAAAGAAAAAACAGCTTTTTCCAAGATAAATGAAGCTGTTCATTTTGAGCATTTGTTCCAGTAAAAATATTTACATTTATCAATTAGTTGATTTAAAGGTAGAGAAAATGAATCAATGATTTGTTTCAGCTCTGAACGTCACCTTATGTGAAGTCACTAAAGAAAACATGGGGCGAATAGACCAAACTAACGTGCGAAAGGGAATTTTTTACAAGTAAATATTGAAGCATACGTTTGCATTTTCCAAGTCTAATAATACCCACATGTGTGAATGCTCGTTTGAAGAGTTTGTGGAAATATATTCAGTAATGTATCAGTCATTGTAGCCAGAAAAGTTAAAGTCTCCGTTTTTAGTTATTTTTTCCTAACCATCTGAGAGAAACATTTCATTTCCATCTTCTATTTTATTTTGCTCCTAAATGAAACCTCAAATGTAATATTGCAAGTGTTTTTCCTACATTTTGTAAGTTGTCAATGCCAAAACAGTTAAGAATTTACAAATGACGTGCATGATGTAAAAACAGAATCATTGTGATGCATCTGTCAATATAATATGCCAGGAAAACACAGTTCAACGACACGAGTTGTCAATTAGCAGTGACAAGTTCACCACAGTTTCAGTATCACTTCTTTCACACGGCAAGGGCAATACCCAGGTTTATTACCGGTGAAGCCTGCATCTGTGAAAGCTGCATATATCGATGGAAAGTTACACGTCTTTGTCCACTCACCTGGCAACAAAGTCTCTGCTGACGTCGAGGAAAATGAAGAAGCACTCGTCGTTAGGCGTGAAGGCTCGGTGAGCGCGCAGGCTCCTCCTCTCCTCCCTCAAACTCTTCAGATCGATGACATGGAGGTCGATCTCCTCGGCGATGGGAGGAGGAGACATCGGGTCAGAGATCACACAGCCCGCCGGCCAAGCTCGGCTATTCACATAAAGGTACCTGATCCATAAAAGGAGAGAGATGACGCCATTATGATATAGTGTTTTTCATGTTGTGAAAACAAAGTGTGCTTATACATTAAATGGCAATAAGTACCCAGACACACAGATTAGATCAATATGATAACAGAACTCTCATCCATTAACATAGCTCTCCTTTTTGGGAAGGTTTTTCAGGGAGATTTTGGCTTCTTTAATGCTTTTCAGACCGTCAGAGTAGGGCTGCTCAATTAATCGTATTTTAACCGCAATTACAATTATGGCTTGCAACGATTACGAAAACAACGTAATCGAAATAAAACGTTTTTTTTATTATTATTATTATTTATTTTTGGGGAATTATTTTATTTTTTTATTGGTTTTTCAGTTGAATTATACTTAAAGGTCCCATGTCATGGCCATTTCCACTGATCATAATTCCATTGTTGAGGTCTACTAGAATAGATTTATATTGTGCAATTTTCCAAACTCACATTGGTTTCTCAAACAGCATCTCTGTAAACTACGTGTATTCACTGAATTTCACTCTCTGCCTTTAACGGCTCGTTGTAGCTCCAGCAGTTCCAGCCCCCACCCTCTCTGTGAGCACAGTGTGCTCTGATTGGTCGGGACGTTGTGAATCGCGCTAAGCTCCGTGGAGGTGTTGTTTCCTGGTTTAGCGATACACAGCGAAACACAGCCAAACTCATCCTGAGCACACACATAGTCACAGCCAAAGTAAAAACAATAAGTGTGGCTTGATATTGAGTAAGAAAAAGGTTGATAAACGCTGTGAGAATGGGTCTGCAGAGAGAATTTTGCCGCGATCCCAACTGTTATCAGCCTGCAGCCGGGGAGGAGAGATCAGCAGAGCTGCCTGCACTGTGTGTGTGTGTGAGGAAGTCCGTGGATTGGTTAATTTGGACCAATCAGCGGGGGCTTAACGTAACGGCTCCACGGATTGCTCCATTTCGTTCCGGGTACGGTTGACATCATGCGTACCCGGAAGAATCAAATGGACAATGACGTATCTCCAACGAGGCGTTTTGGAGAGGTATTTTCTGTGTTAGAGTTTTACTCGCTACAGGTTTGAGGGTTTGTGACTCTGCAGACCGTTTACATGCATAAAAACCTTCATAACACAGAAGGGGACGGGTAATAACCAGAAAAGCATGACATGGGACCTTTAAAGTTCTGGGTAATCAACTGTTAAAAATATACAGTTCAACATTTTTTTCTTCAATAAATTGATGTTTTCAAAGTAAATGGATAATCGTTTTTAATAATCGTGATATCAATTATTGACCCAAATAATCGAGATTATGATTTTTGCCATAATCGAGCAGCCCTACCTCACAGTCCCCATTAAAGTTCATACCTATATGAGCCTGCATTGAAGCATGCTGAATCTGTACAACATTTACTAACCTGTGGTCTGGAGAAAGGCCCATACCGATGATGTGTCCGTGGATATCAATAACATGGTCCAAGGAATCAAAAAACTCATCTGAACTCCGCTCTTCCCCGAGCACAGGACCGCTGGTGGTCATCTGCTCGGGCTTGATCAGCTTAATACCTGAGATAGAGTTTGATATAGAGCACATTTAAAACAAACGTCGACCAGAAAGAATGAAAACGCACAGGAAGGATCAAATAAAAACACATGCAGAGCTATGAGAATATAAGTAAATCAATAGAAGCATAGTATGGTTTAATAAGAGCAGAAAAATAGAGAATAAAATACAAAAACATAAAAAAGCAGTTATAATAAAGATGCTTAAGAAAAGAGAGGGGAAACCAAAGGAGGGGTGAATAGTTCACTGTTACAGGAGAACTATTAGCTCTTCCAGCTCTTTCTAATAAACCCATCTGCACATTTCAGTCATTGTATCTGCACGCTTTAGCTTTGATGCCGCAGCCTTGAATGCATCTTACCTATCTGGTGAGGGGAGTATGTAAGGCTGCCGGTGGTGAAGAGTAAGTACGTTTTGTCCTCTCCCTCCCCGGGGTCAGAGGGCACGATGAGGCTGGGGTCAGGGGCCTTCGTGTGCGCTTTGCCCATCATCTTGGCCAAGTGGGTCTCAATCGCCATCTCCGTTGGACCTACATTTTTACGACTCTAATAGGAGGCACGAAAAGAGGCAGAATGAAGAACAGTATCACTTCAAAGGAACAGCTAAAACTGCACCCCTTACTCACCTGTATAACGTTCTCTATGCCGGAGATGGTGGGCTGAGCATGGCGTGCGGTGGGGAGCCTGGCAGCCTCTCCCAACTCCCCTTCCTCCTCCTCTTCCTCACTGCCGGAGGCCCCCAGATCAAAGAGGAGCGGCTGGTGCTGCTGCTGCTCTTTCTGCCTCCGAGCCTGGGACTGAGCTTCGTAGTCCAGCACCAAGTCTGGGTTGTTATGGCGACGGCAGTGAGCCACCATCACTGTGCGGATGGTGCTGGCGTTGACGTTCTGGATCTTGAAGAGGCGCTTGACTACGTTGACGTTTTCCGATTCAACATCCTGTGGGAGAAAAGGATAAAGATGAGGAGGTCGGACGATTCGGAGGAAGCGTTTTATTTTAAAGGGGACCTATCATGCAGTACGGGTTTTATACATGAATTTGTGTCCCCAGTGTGTCAGGGAATTCACCAAGTGTCAGAAAACACAACCCTCTCTTTTTTCCTCCATACCCAAATCTCTAAAAACGGGGCTGCAACGGATCTGATACAGATTTGAAATATCTCTGACGTCAGGAACGAGGAGCTCCGCCTATATGGCCAACTCTCCACCTATCAGGGGAATGCGGGGTTGGGCCACGGCCGGCCATTGCCGCTCGAAAGCGCTGGAGACGCTGTAGTACACATGCCAGGCCTGTAAGTGGCGCTGTAGTCTGCCACAAAAGCAGCGAAGAAGACTTCCCGCGCATGGTTGCCATGGTTGCCCTTCTGTTTATTCTCCGCTGTGGCTCTTTTCCTCCCTCCCCGAGGCAAGCGTTTGCTCCTGCTGCTGTTATTCATTGCAATCCCTCCCTCGCTGTAATTCTCCCCGGTAGTCCACCAGCATATGACAAACACCCACCTCTCCGCCTCTTCCAAGGAACGAGGGGACCGTGCGGCAGAGTTTCAGTTAGATTTTTTTTCGCCGGTCAACATGTCCGTTAAAGTTTAAATCTTCCGGACAAAATTAGAAAAGTCCCGGTCAAAGATCTTCTTTGTTATTTATTGAGCTTTAAAAAAAATGAATAACGACTCGATATAATAATAAAACACGGAGGACAGAGCCTCTCTTTTCCTCCCCCCCTTCTGAGAGCCCAGCAGCTGATCAGAGCACACTCCCCTCTCCTGCAGGGGAGCGTGGTCAGCTGCAGCTCATTTGCATTAAAGCTACGTCACAGAATCAGCCCTTGCAAAAACAGAGCTGGAAAGAGCAAATAGAGCGAAATGAGGCATGGCTAAAATCCATGATTTGTTTGGTATTTGGAAAAAAAAACTTCACAGACATGTTTTATATAGGTATGTACGGTGGCCCTGAAGTGCAAGACACCACAGCATTTCACAAAACACAACAGCATTTCACAAAACACAACAGCATTTCACAAAACACAACAGCATTTCACAACACACCACAGCATTTTAGAAAACGCCAAAGCATTTCAGAAAACGCCACAGCATTTCAGAAAACGCTACAGCATTTCAGAAAACGCCACAGCATTTCACATTATACGGAAAGGGTATTCCTTAGGGAGAACACTTCTTGTTTGTGATTGGACAGAGCCAGCCAGAGAAGTACTGCTGTGATTGGTTGTTTTTGCTGCCAGTCAAGAAATTACGCTTTGTGATTGGCCCAACACATCAGCCATTAGCTGTTAGCACACACTCAGAGCTCACAGCTCCTCATGTCTGTTCAGAAACTGGACAAAAGTTAAACATATACAAAACACAGACTGTCTGTCATGGCGAATACAGTCGCTGCTTTATTTATGTCTGCATGACGTTGTTGTGAGTGTGGACGGAGCAGCTACAGGTTAGTTTAGCCAGATCGATCGCCCCCGCCCCTTCTCCAGCGTCTTGTTTGAATGACAGGAGTAAACACAGAATTAATGTTTTATTAATTAATGGTTGTTAGACTACCCAATATTCGCATCGCTCTAATCGCTCGAGTTTCAACGCGGCTGTCAGCTGTGTTTGCTCCTGTCATTCAAACAAGATACGCTGGAGAGGGGGCGGGGCGTATCTCCATGTAAATCCTATGGGAGATACCAACTACAACAAAATGAACATATTTGACCGTGATTTAATTGTAATACACGTTTCAAAGTGATGCCGAAGTAACTACATACTGATAACGGTTAGTAAAAACTATGAATTAACGCTTTGACAAGTCTGCAGACAAGACGGCAGGCGAAAAGCTTTTAAAATGCGATCCATCAGGCTAAACTAACCTGTAGCTGCTCCGTACACACTCACAACAACGTCATACAGACATAAATAAAGCAGCGACTGTATTCGCCATGACATAGACAGTCTGTGGTTTGTACATGTTTAACTTTTGTCCAGTTTCTGAACAGATATGAGGAGCTGTGAGCTCTGAGTGTGTGCGGCTGATGTGTTGGGACATATTGCGCTGTCGGGCGTTGACCAATCACGAAGCTTCATTTATTGACTGGCAGCAAAAACAACCAATCACAGCAGTGCTTCTCTGGCTGGCTCTGTCCAATCATAAACAAGAAGTGTTCTCCCTAAAGGAATACCCTTTCCGTCCAATGTGAAATGCTGTGGTGTTTTGTGAAATGCTGTGTTGTTTTCTGAAATGCTGTGTTGTTTTCTGAAATGCTGTGGTGTCTTGCACTTCAGGGCCACCCTAGGGTATGGCTCTCCAATGTATGTTTCAAATATAGCATGATAGGTCCACTTTAATTCAAGAATGAAGACATACTTCTTTATTTTCAAACCGGTGAGCTTCTTAGTTAAACCAAAACAGCAGAAATGTTTCAAAAAGGACCACATTTTTAATAATTTGTAATATTATATCTATTCAATGTTGTTTGCAACAGTGGGAAAAAGACACCAATTGCAGCATGTGTCAGAGAAACGTGTGAGGCTTTTTAAGTTGCTCTAGAAAATTACACAATCATATTATCCAGCCACAAAATACAAGCCAAACTATTTTCCTGTAATTCTTCATCTTCTTCACGTGTCTGACAGTAGCTGCTGTTCTCACCTGGAAGGCTTTGTTGAGCCAGAGCACGGAGCAGGACGTCATGTTGCCGATCCAGTGCAGGTTCCCAGAGATTAGATGGGTCTCATTCAGCCAGCAGCCAAACACATCGTACGGCTTGTTCCTCACACGCGACAGCAACGTGTAATTATCTGTGTGTTAAGAGACATGAGGAGAAGGAGAAGCACAAGGTCAGGAGAGACTACCACTAATGATTGGGAAAAAATAAAAAATGTACTTCAACAGAAAATGACGAGGCATGACTGTTTTGGTATTTCCGTTGTACTTACCCAGACTAATGACAGCTATTTCCCCAGACGAGGAGTGGTGGGGACCCAGGTAGACCCCGGACACCAGCAGCAGGGTATCGTCAGCATTGAACTGCGAGAACTGGGTGTAGCCCCAGTTGAATTGCCGCATGCTGGAGCTGTGCACCATGGAGATATTTCCATCTGGCCGCTCTGTGTCCCATAGCTGCACACAGGAAGCCAGAGGACAGGATAAGAAAGAAAAGAGAGTGGATGTTTATCCTTCAAATAATCCAGAAAATAAGATTTGCAATAAAAGTAACCTGAATAATGGTTTAATGCCTACCTTAACGGTGCAGTCTTTGGAGCAGGAGGAGAAGCGGTGACCCCGGTGAGAGAAGGCCAGGTGGAGGACTTGGTCAGTGTGCTCTACCAGCGTCTGAACCTCCACACAGGGGATGCAGTCAAACAAACGCTTGAACTCCCTGTACCATGACACCGATGCTGAACGAAGGAAGATAAGGGGATATTTAAAGTTGTAAACAGTCCAAGAATTGATCAACGAAGCTGTTCTCAGTGACTTTTGTTTTGACTTCTTCAGTGACTTTGATTATTTACCTGGGTGTCGAGGTACAGAGCGAGGTATGCGGTAGAAGCTGTAGAACAGCTCCCTCCACAGGAACTCATCTCTGGAGACGGCCAGCCACTGTCTGCAGACCAGACCAGCGCTCAGCACGGCTTCATGGGGCAGACGCAGGAAGATCTCCAACACCAGGCTGTCCGGCAGAACTGGCCCACACTCCATCCTAACATCCTGTGAACAAAACACACACACACACACACACACACACACACACACACACACACACACACACACACACACACACACACACACACACACACACACACACACACACACACACACACACACACACACACACACACACACACACACACACACACACACACACACACACACACACACACACACACACACACACACACACACACACACACACACACACACACACACACACACACACACACACACACACACACACACACACACACACCTTGTTCAAAAACATTAAGTTTTATTGCTTTAACATTCAATTCAATTAAACATTTGTAGATGTTTGTGTAATATTTTACTTAAAATCTCAGCCAGATATGTATTTGATATCTTAAAAATAACAAAAATGTGTTGATTTATTTCAAATGTCATGTTATAAATACATGTTTTTCCTTTTTTTGTATAAGTGGTATAAGTATTTATAAAAACCTATATAAAATTATTCCAAGGTACAAACAAGAAGGGGGTCCCCAGAATAATCGTGGATATTGTAAGGGGTACATGTCTGAATGAACGATTGAAAACTTCTTATCTGGAAGATGTAGAATCTTCTGATTTCCATATAATCGATTTTTAAAAAAATGTTGCAGAACTTCTATAAACTGAGGAAAGAATTGAGGAGAGAAACTCTGAAACTGCATAGTGTAGGTATAATCATTTTCATATTATTTTGCCCACTGCACCCTTAAATAACTGCAGCCCCCTCCCCCTCTCAGGAGACTAATTTGAGCCTGGCAGCTGGGAGCTGTCCCTCTGGTTTGTGTTACAATGCAAAGCCAGCACTGATCTGTGTTCAGCCAAACAGGTCTCCTGCTGTCAGAGCAGCTCGATAAAGCTATCACCATCATGTTTGGCAAGTCAGTACATTTACAGATACTCCATAATGGCCTCTTACCGTGTAATTTTTTACTCAGAGCTGCCTATGTTGCAAATGTATTATATTTTCAATTTACACACGGCATCTATTGCATGTCTGTCCGTCCTGGGAGAGGGATCCCTCCTCTGTTGCTCTCCCTGAGGTTTCTCCCATTTTTCCCTTCAAACTGTGGGTTTTCTCCGGAAGTTTTTCCTTGTACGATGTGAGGGTCTAAGGACAGAGTGTCGTATTGTCATACTGATATTCTGTGCAAACTGTGAAGTCCACTGAGACAAATGTAACATTTATGATATTGGGCTATATAAATAAACATTGATTGATTGATTGATTGATAGAAAAAGGGAAGCATAAAGAAGGCGTTTATGTACAAAAGCAGAATCTGACAGAGCCATGCTAGCGTGGCATTTCCTCAATAACGAGCTAAAAAAAAAGGGGTTTCAAGCTAATACACTTAATCACAATCAACCAGTACTGTCGTCTTCCTCCTTCTAAATGAATGCAGCTCTTCTCTGGATAAACAACCCGTCGTTTGAAGATGACCTAACATGGACATTTGCTTTCACTGTGCGTAAAACTCCTAACAAGTTACTGTGTTTACACTGATAATAAACTGTCCGGCATTCATACTGTCCTACGAAACATTAACTAGCTACAAATCTGACATTTAGCTGCCATTCTGTTTGTTCAGCAAAATCCGTGAACAGATTAATTTATAGCTATGCTAACCAGAAATGTCAATCCAGCTAAAGTTAAGCTAAGCTAGCTAACTAGCTGTTAGCTGACATTTGTTTTCAATTTATAACTACGACATTTACTTCTGGGAACTCGCGGTTACTTTCACAAACAGATGCTTTCTTTGCAGTTGTAAATAAGCTTGGCTCAGTACAAAGTTGTTGACATAAACTATGACCCACCTGCTGGAACAAAGTATGTTGGAGAGAAATCAAACGGATAGCTAGCAGTAAAGGCTAGCCACAGAAAAATGACAACAATCCTCCACAGCAGCGGTGAATTGACCGGAATCAGACTCTACCGACAGATCACAACATCATCGCGCCAACAAGGCCAAATCAATCTATCCCTGATTTATTACCGTTTTAGAAAAGAATAGAACAGTGTGCAATTCTTCTGGAAGATTATTTCTCATTATGTTGTCCTTTTGCTAGTTTTTTTATTTTCTATTCATTATTTATTTTGTCAATTTTTGGTATTTCTTTACTAGAAAAATAACAACAACATTGTCGTTATTATATTTAACTTAACTTGTTTTATTACAATGTCTATATTAAAGTATTTCCTGATTTTCATACTGCTCTATGAAACCATTAAGCCCTTACCCTGACATTGTTTATGAAACGTGAAGCTTACTAAATACTTCAACACCTCTACGTCTCAGAAGCAAATATTGCACATGTTTAAATCATTAAAAACTGGCTTCACCTTTACCAGCTGCAACACTAAAGTGATGTACATGCAATAATCATCATCATCCAATAATATAGGCTAATATGCTGCTCTGAAATTAATCATTCTGAAAGAAAAAAAGGTTTACTTGGATGTAAATACAATACATTCTTCCAAATGGTATAGCATGACTAACTGTGGTATTGTTACTTCTACCTTAAATATCCGAGTATTGTTTACCTCTGTTCATTTCCTAACTTATTATTTTATTTTTTATTTAACCAGATAAAAACATTGAGATAATATCTCATTTGCAATGCTGACCTGACCAAGAAGGCAGCAACGTTACACATAACACAAACATATAAAATACTGATAACATAGCTAAGAAAAAGCAGTAACTACATTTTGCTCATTAGGACAGTAAGAAAGGTACACTACTTATTACTGCAAGAGCAGCTGGTGGTAAGGATTTCAGACTTCAATTTAAAACATGCTATCGAGACAAGTGCCGTCAGTTTGAGGGGTGATTGAAGGTCATTCCAAGACTAAGCACCACTTATTCTTCACATTTTGAAAAAATTACATTTGTTTCCTTTATTTTTACAACCTCTTAGCTTTATCTGGAAATGGTGAAGATTCCAAATTGAGAAATAAGAAGCCCATACTTTATTTTTGGCTTTAAAATGTCACAATCATTTTGTCACTTCATATATCTAATAAAACATACAATACTTCCCAGTCTTTGTACCTTGATTGCAGTTGTTATCACAACCAAATGCTCATGATATACATATGACTTGTGATTTGTGTTAAACTTAGGATGAAAAGATCCCTCATCATTGTCTGTTCTTATCTTACTGCCAGTGCACTACCTCCTTTATTCCTCATTGTCATGTCTTTGAAGTGAATGTGCAAGGGAAACATAAGTAATACTATACTTCCTGTATCTATGTGGTGACCCTGAGTACCAGTGTGGGGCAGAAATGCTGTGTCATTGTCTTATAGTGCATGTCAGTGCAGACACATCATTACACTGACCACAAGGAAGCAGATGACTTCAAGACACACTGGTAAGGAATAACACAACGTGGAGCCATGCTATGACTGCTGTTCTCCGGTGAGTATTAAAACATCATAATACAATTTTATGGCAACATGCTTCCTAAAAAAATGTCTTTGTGATGAGATACATATACAGCATTATTATTTTGGTGAGGAACCATTTGAATAAAGCCTTAATTCCTCTTGTTTAATCTTACTCTATTTTAGATTTTAATCCTCTGCACTTTACTTTCAACATTATGTCTCTCGCAATTCTTTATTTATTTTTTATGTCTTCACTTTAGTTAAAATTGTTGGAGGAGCCTGGGATTTAATGTTTGCATTTCCAACTACACTAACTGATGTGCATTTGACAAAGAAGACTATACATCTTTGAATCAATGAATAACCTAAACAAACATAGTATGCTATAGTAAAAGGGAGCATGTTTAACCTGATAGGGGTGGAGTCAGGTTACCTGCCACAACATCATCTCACCAGCAGTGTGGCGGATACTACAAACAGATAAAAGAATAATTCATGTCTGCTACACATTGTCTTCATTCAGTTCTGCGCCATGCCTCTGAGATGGTAGCTTCTTGCTGTGGTTCTCCAAAGAAGGACAGGACTACAGCAGGATGTCTATACCAGGATAAAGGTGCTTTTAGTTTGGGTGAGATGGTACCATTTTTTAAATAAGTATTCATGTAGATGGTCTAAACTGTCTGGTGTTCTTCAAGGTGATGAGCAGAACGTGTGGACAGTCTCCAGTGATGGAAAAACATCCAGTCAAAATCCTTCCTAATCCCTCTGGGCAGAGGAGAAGCCCACCTTTCGAAGTCCTCCATTTTATTTATTTATTAAATGTATTTATTTGCAGCATGTTGATCTGTGTTGCTCTGTTCTTGTTTTAATGATGACCTGTCCTGAAAACTCCTTGTTGGGAAGTTGGGTAATGTCTGACAGCAGACAAGTTCAGCAGTGGCTCAAAGGTTAACATGTACTGTATGTACACAACATTTATATGGGAGAAATGCAATGTGGTCAGCACAGAAAATACATCCAGTCACATAAATAAATGGTTGTAAAGATCATGTATCAATATAAACATTATGTGTTATTAAAGTGTCCGTACATTGATTCTGCAGGAAAAGCACACTTTTCGCTCAAGACTATTTTTTCCTGGGTATCTGGCGCCATCGTGTGGAAGAAAAAGGATCTGCAACTACCTGTTGCCTGAAGAAAGACAGAAAACTGGTTCATTTAATAATAAGATGTTATATTTGAATAATATTCAAAAAAAGTTTTCACTCACTAGCTCATAATAAGGAACTTACTAAATCACTAAGTTGGAGTACACAATATGGTCCACCATTCACAACTGCTCATAAAGTGTATGATAAAAAAAACACATTTAAGAAAAAACGATGATAGACATATATTTCAAAAAATGCTTTCCCTTATTATCAATTAAATATTGTAAGCTGGAAGTAAAATAGTCTTTATGTCTATCTGTTTATAGTCTTTGGGCCATTTTACAGTTTAATAAATACATTAAAAACACATGCACCCAGACTCAGCATAACATAACAACACCTGCCAAAAATAAGGTTAACATTTAATTTCGAGAAATCACTTGTGTACAGGACAAGTTGCCACTCTATAGGGTTAATACATTCAGAATTACAATCATTCAGAATGATTGTTTCATTTCAAAAAGTGCACTTATAAAATAAGTATTTAAGTTATGGACTCTTTCCTCTTAAATGGTATTTTATCTTTGAAAGTGCATTTAATTAAACTACACTATGCTATATTATGGACAGCTATATTTTGTTCATCTCGTACTATTATAAATCAAATCAAATCAAGTTTTATTTATATAGCACATTTATAAACGATTTTTGGTCGAGCCAAAGTGTACATATAATAAAAATAGCCTACAGTAAAGACACTTTACAGCTAATACAATAAGCACAGATTGTTCAGAATATCAGATAAGATAAATCACTGTCAACCACATGAAAGAGAAGTAAACAAAATGTTGTAATATCATATCATATTTATTTAGAATAGAAGAGAGCACAAATGTATTTACATTCACATGTACAGTAGCATACTATACAATCTTACAATTACACAACAGTATAGTATACAGTCTGTGCAAGTTTAAAGTGACAATCTCAGTTTACAGTGTGTGGATGAGGCTGAAACAATGTACACTGGATTCTAATCGCTGTACAAACCTCTGACTGTGTTTCACCTGAGCTGGTGAGGATGTGACGCAGAATAAACACAGTGTAAATATGACAGTGATATATGACACTTTGTTTAAAGATTACACAGTAAACAACATGTTTTGAAAAATCTTTAGAGTTGCACTTCAGCATCATCACTATAAGCAATACAAAAAGGCAACATATTAATGTCTTTGTGAGATGCTTTATCACATCAGTTCAGTTCCTTATGAAGGCCTGTCTCATCATCCGGGTCCTTTACTTCTCCCCTCGTCTAAAGTGCAGCGTTGCCTGTCTGTCCCCTCCATGTTCCTGTCATCATAGCACCATGGTGGGGATGTGGTGCACCATGGGGGGCATCTGGTGCTGGTGGGACATGACCGACATCTGCTGGGGAGGGGGGGACACTTTGGATGCCATCTCTGCCGCGTGTGCCATCGGTTTGTGCCGCGCGCTCTTCTGGTGCGCCCTGAGGCCTGCCAGCTGGGAGTACGCGCTCTGACACACGTGGCACTTGTAGGGCCGCTCGCCGGTGTGCAGGCGCACGTGGTTCCGGAGCGTGGAGGACTGGCTGAAGCGGCGGTTGCAGAAGCGGCAGACGAAGGGCTTGTCTAGCGTGTGAATGCGCATGTGAGAGCGCAGGTTGCTGCGGGAGTTGAAGCCACGGTGGCAGATGACGCAGCGCATGCGACCTACTGTGGTGGTAAGGGCTGGAGGGGAACACGAGGCAGGGCCGTCACAGGGGTGGGCCTCATCTGAGAGAGGAGACACAAAGGGGGGAGGATTAGTTTAAAGTTTGGCTCAGATTTGGGCTGCTTAGTTACAGTGTTTTATTTTCTATTTTATTCTGTATATTTTATAGTGTGTAGATACTCTCTTGAATATATTTTCTTCTGAAAAAAATATATCTGTTTTTAGTTTTTACATTTAAAATGTGTTTTTCTTACTTTTTTTTATTATAAGTGATTTTCAAAAGGCTGTTGTGAAAAAACTATTTCCCAACCTCGGATAAATCTATCTATATCTATATATCTATATATATCTATCCGTGTGTTTTTAATCTAAGAAATAATAAAAGCAATGTATCAGAACCTAACAACAATGATATAAACTGGCTCATGTAGCCTATGTTGACCATGAACAGATACAAAAAGCTGTAACCCTTAACATTGTTACATCAAATGACTCACCTCTGGCTTTCTTCAGGTGTTCCTCATCTATTCCCGGAACTCCAGGGATTCCCAGGAATGTGTTGAGGGTGTTTCCGTACCAGACAAGAAGCTCCTGGTCCGGTGGGATAGTCTGAGAAAAAGAGGGAAAAAGGTCAGCAAATAAATATGTGATTTAAAGTTGCTTCTCTGGTGCAACCATACGACCAAAGATGACAAACTACAGAAATCACATAATCCATTTTCATTTGGGCCAACAGGCGGCGCTGCTCTAATAGATATTTACATACTTGTTGGTTGTCAATAAAACCTATTCAGTCGCCACAGGGCCGAGTCCTTGTTTATAGATCAACAGAATTAAAGTCTATTCTCACCTCCACTGCCTTGTAGAAGATGCTGCTGCCGATCTGCACCACCTCCAGGTTTTGCTCCTGCTCATTCCTTGCGCACTTTATGTAAGTCATCCAGCTGCGTTGGTCCTCCTGACTGGCATCGATGAAGTAGCGCACCGTGCCGTCTTCATTGAACACCTGAGCGCACAACAGCGAGGAAAACAGCGTCAACATAAGGCGGAAGTAATAAAACACAGACTCTGGATCATGGACGGTCTAACACTTTGCTTGGACCCCCCTGTGCTTTGCTCGCCCTAAGATTACATACATGTTTTATTTTCCAGGATGAAATTAAATAAATTGAAACTAAGTTACTGAAACCATTTTTTTTTAAAGAAAATAAATATCAACAAATATTAATGAATAAAATAAAAACTAAGTTTGGCTGGATGATTTTATACTGAACTGAAAAAGATTGAATCTTGAACACTGTTGGGACAATTGCTCTGCTCATATTCATCCATTTAAAAATGGGATCATTAAAAAACATTATTCTCTGCTCACCTCCCACATGAGGTTGTTATTCTTGAGCAGGTCCACGTGCTCCGGAGATATGACCCTCCCTGTGAACGGGCCCATCTCGGCCCCTGCTTTGATCCAGGTCTTTGAGAAGATGCCCAGACCCTCTCCTGGGATGGAGCTCTGCGCGATGATCACCTCACTGGGCAGCACCAGGCTGGACAGCTTCTGCACCTCTGCACAAAGAAGAAAGAAGAAAGGTTAGCATGCAAAAGGGAAACATGTCAGAAAACATTATATCTGTTTTAATGCCCGAGTAATACTGCGCAAAAATGCAGCTCCAGGAGGCTAAACTGTTCAGCAGGATCTCATGAAACAGGATTGCTGAAAAAGTCCTGAAAGCAGAAAATGGACTGGATCTTATTTTAGTCACGAAATATTAAGCTACACCTTATCCTCCGTTTAATTCGATTATCTGGTTGAATTGAAACTTTTTGTTGTGCAGAAAAACTCCATAGGAAAGCATTTTCATCTGCACCAGAAAGGGAGAAAAGAAAAAACCGTGCGGTTCTTTAATGTCAAAATCAAAGATTTTTTTTCTGTGAGCCGAGCCGAGCAGGGGTTAAATGGTCCTCTATTGCCCAGGGTCCAACAATTTGTCATGCTTCAGATGTGATATTCATTAAAGTTTACTGGAAAAGAAACGGCTAATTCCAAATTCATTATCCTTTTAAGAACTTTGTAGCAATAAATTTGCGCTGAAAGAAACTAGGACTTGTTTAAAAGACTCAGGAATGTCGGCAACAAAAAAATGGAAAGGCGATTAGATGGTTGACATGCAATGAATAGCATTAGATTTAGCCTTCACGGTGCATTATGCGAGGAACAGCAAATCTTTTAAGGAGAGAGAAAGAGAAAAGCTCCGGAGCCCCATAGCTGCCAAGAGAGGAAAAGAGACTGTCCGGAGATTGATGAATGCGGGATAAAAACCCGGGACATCTCAAAGAAAAGAAACCTTTCTCTCCTCGAGGTTTAAGTGGAAACTTTCCCAGGTCAAGCACAAAGTTAACCAAATGAATTTAATGCCCTGCGTCTTTCAATCAGCGGCAGTTACACGCCTAACAAGCCTCTAAACGCGAGGAGCAGAGCTCTATAGGGTTAACGCGTTTAATGGGTCGAAATAAAAGCAGTAAACTGAGAGAAAATGCAGAAAAGCAGCAACAAGTTAGTGGGAAAAACTTTGGTAAATGAATGTTTGGGACAGAAAGGGAAGTTTATTTTAGTGTCTCTGCAGGATGTGGGATTTTTTTGAAGTTCAATTATTATTATTAAATGGGGAAAAAAACAAATGTGGCTGTAATTGTAATTACAAAAAAAAGTCCTTATGGAGTTCAGTGATTCACTTTTTCGGAAAGTGCAGGGGACACAAAAAAAGAAAAAATTAAATCATATTTTTTATTTCCATAAAAAACACATTAAATAAAATAAAAAATAAATACTTAAATTAGGCAGCAAACATGCAATTAAAAGGCCCAAACATGCACAACAGTAGGATACAACAGAATTTACATGTATGAAAATAGTCCAATAATAAAGCAGAATGTCAGCCTACCTCCGACGAAGGACTGTGCCAGCACCTCGGCGGTGAACGCGGTCTTGGGGCTGCTGCTGTGCCGCTCCTCCGCCAGGTGTTCTCCCAGCACGTTCCTCCACCTGCCGTACAGGAAGCTGTGCAGGATGTCCGAGGTGATAACGTCTGACAGCGAGCGGCTCGGACACTTAAATCCAGACTTGAGTGCCAAAGCGTCTGCGGGTAATACGGAGCCCATGTTGCAAATCAAAAAAGAAAGCCCCCTAAAATAAAAACAGCTGCAAGTGGAGAAAAATAAGCAAAAGGAGTATAGGAGAAGAGTTGGACACTGAGAGCTGCTCCTCAGTGCGTCCTTGTGCTGCAGACTGTCTGTGCGTAAAGCTGCCCTGCAGGCTGTGAGGGTCCCTTTATATAAGTGGCTGGTGTGACCCCTGTCTAATTACTTATTAATGACACACCCATCACCAGGAGGACCTGCCCGCTGCAGCGCATCATGCAGAGACACTGAAACACACAGCAGACAACCAATAAGAGGGGCCACACGTTATTTTAGTCATTATCTGCACTTAATGCATAATCATTTAAATTAAAGCGAGGTTTTTTTGATAGCTGCAAATGTATCATATTTGCGTAAAATGATAATAAATGCGTTTTGAATTATGTTTAAGATCAGAAAATGTAAAGTTTAGTGCTAAAAAAAAAGCCTAGTGTTGCAAAAATAGATCATAGTGCAAAAAAACCCAACAGGTTGCTCATATATGGAATATGAATGGAATATGAATTAAAAAACTTGTACAACATTTTAAAATAACAAAGTTTCAGAAGATTATAAAAGCAGATTTTCTGAAAGTTTAATTGATGGTTTAAGTTGTTCTGCCCGCAGAAGTGGGTCATTGAGTCTGGGAGTTGCTCGCCCATTTTTTTCTCATGCATTTGGTATTCATGTGGTGGTAATATTATTATTTTTTTGTGAGGAGTTAGCGCGGGAATAACAAGAATAGAAACAAGCTCGACGTTGAGTTTTTTCTTACAGCATTGTTCGCAAGCAAAAAATGCAAAGCTGCTTTGACGTGGTTCACTTTTTCAAGCCCTTGTTGAGGTAAGCGGTTTAATATTCATGGATGTTCGGAGCCCCCTCGGTATTGTGACAACGTTTAGATGAGTATATACGGCCCTTTTCTTCTCTATAGTCACAGTCTTCTGTGTTTTTTCCTCTCTTGCCTATTTTTCGGGCTTGATGGACTGGGGCTAAATGGGCAGTTTTGCTTCTTTTCCAGCAGAGAGGACATCTTTATTCCATCCCCGGCTCACAGGTTCCCTATTCAGCTCCCCTCCAAGTAATGTCAGGCCCCTGAAAAGTGCTGCAAATCAATCTTTCATGGTGTTTTGAGGGCAATTTGACATCCATGCACTCCTCTTTTCACTCCAACAACTACAAGGGGATTGTCCGAGAAATGGGCAAGTTGTGCTCTCTCTTTCTTTCTCCCTCTCTGGACGAATATGGATTATAATGTAATGGGAAAGAAGATATGGCAACTAAATACAATAGCGGAGGGTTTTTTTGAGCTGGGGAGATAGTGAAAAGGCAAGGTGAGTGACAGGGCACGAAAAAAGATTACTGTGAAACAGCTGCTTTTTATGAGCGGGCCCCTCCTACATTTGTCTCCTTTTCCCAGATGAAATTTCTCTGCTCTTTCAATGGGATTCTTTCTCATCTAGATTGATTTACATTTATAGCATTCATCGCACAAATCCGAGGTAAATGGCGGGGGACAGGGGGTGGGGCCGCTTCTTTATTAAAGAGGAATTAAATGAATTGAATTGGGGTAACGCATGGATTTGATTTGCTTATTTATGCATTAACCTATGGCATTATGTGGAGCTGGTAAAGCCGCGGGCATGTCAGCAATAGCAAATCATCCTGCTTAGCTGTTCCATTGTAAAACTATTTAAGCTATTATTCTGTCCATTTAAAGCTTATCAATTTAATGTGGATGATTGACAATTATTGCACAAAGAATGCGGTAATTGTTTTATTTCAAAGAGCTGGTGGGAAACCTATCAAAGAAAATCATTTGTTTGTAGATAAAAAGGAGAATTTAACGCTTATCAGGGGAGAATAATAAAGGGAGAAAAAAGACTCGGTCATGTTTAAATAATACATGTGAACGTTTAAGCTTTAATGACCAAATAACTGACAATAAAAGACGGCTTTGAATATAAAGTTCAAAATAACTAAATACAAATCTGAGATTATCTTGAGATTTTGCTTAAAAAAAATAAAGTTTGTGGCGCTTTAGAAATAATAAAGTAACACCATTTTCTTTTTTCTTAAAGTATAAAAAAACATGAAAACATTAAACACGTGGCAAAAAAATGGTCTTTGTCACATTATGGATCAGTGACGCACGCACGCGAGCGCGCACACACACACACACACACACACACACACACACACACACACACACACACACACACACTCATTAAAAGCAGATTAAGGTGTCCTCCACTGTGCAGGATCAGCTCATCTGTTGCAAAGGTGAGTGAGGTGCTGGAAGTCCCCCCCCCCCCCCAAAAGAGCCTTTCCTCCCCCCTCTGTTGTTGGAGAGAAGGGGTAGTCAAGACACCTGCCTGATTTGAGGGAGCTGTGTACCTTAATTTACACAGCAAGAAAAACGTTTTTAAATTGTTAAGCCTTAAATATTGAATACAAAAACGGATTCATCCTCTGCATTATAAACATTATAACTCAGTGCACGAACATCTCACTCCACATGCATTTCATTCTGTGTGAGTACTGTGTTTATGGACAAATCTAAGGAACATGTAATTTATTTAACATTTTATTTTATATTAACCGTATGTCTCTCCTCAATTATCCAACTACTTACTTTGCCAATTCAAAATATAAATAATACAAATAATCAGCTAATAAATCATGATTTCATGTTCTACATTTCAATTAGCTGACCTTTATGAGCTGCATCATTAGTGATATTTGCACATGAATATTAATATAAATCACAATCACATAAATTATTCTGAAATTAACTTTTTGTATACTTTTATTAGATTTGGATGCTTACACTTTTGTACTTGATGCAGGACTTTTGGTACTACCTCTATTAAAATATCTGCTTTTAAGATGTGAATACTTCTCCTGTGCTACAGACAATACAAACAGATCAATAAGACTCAAAGAGAAAACCATTCATGACTATAAAGATTGATTCACACTTTTAAAGAGTGATTTAACCTACAGGCCTCAGTGTTGGAAACTTCAAGTAAAAAATACAAGTCTTGCATTTCAAATCCAACTTTAGTAAAATAACAGGATTAGTGTTGGATGAATGCAGCTATTTAAAGTTTCATAAATAATTACAGTCTGTTATGTATTAATACAAAAATGTAGATAAAGTGCAACCTTTCCCTCAGATTTAAAGTAAAGTATACGCCTACAGAAACTGCAATGTATCCATTTTAATGTGGAAATAAATGTGCTGTAAGTTTTTTAAAGTGTATAATATTGTACTTTGATATCTTTGCTCAATTTTTAAAACAGATGTCGTTAATTACATTGTTTCGTAGCTTATAGGAAAGTCAAAAATGCACATGTTGAAAAATGGTTTTAAAATCTGAACCAAAATATGTTTTCTTGTTCCTCTGTCCATAATGAAGGGGACACACACTAAACACACCTCCTACAGCAAATGCCTGTTTATTTGGAGGGTTCAATTTCTGCAGCTTGAAAAAGGAGAAATAAAGTGTCCAAGAGTGGTCTATATAAATATTAATGTTACCTCTCTCCACATCAGTCTGATCATGGAACGACTAAATCATCAGACGGCCACAGAGGACCCCCGGGTCAGGAGTGTCCTGCGGGACGATGCGCTAAAAAAGGAAGAGGATCAAAATCAAGGGCTGGATTTGGAAACAGCTGCAGCGCATCAATGCAGCTGACGGTATGGGGCCGCCAGGGTCCACTGTGGCAGGAGCCCCCCCGCTGAGAGCAAAGATGTGCAGTGACAAAGCTGAAAGAGAGAGGGGGGAGGAGGGCTGAGGGATGACGTGCTGCTGCTGGACAGTTAACATGTGCAAGGATGGCAACATGGAAATGTTACAGGTTTTTTTTTAGGGAGCAATGAGATGTTGAAGAGAAGGAAATTGAGCAAGGCAGAGATTTAAATGAGACATGAGATGATACAGAGGAACAAACCAAAGTCTGGTGGCCACAACTTGCAACACCATCCTGTTTGAAAAGAATGAGAGGGTCATCTTTAAACACTCATTGGGTCAATAACCCCACCTGATGTGTTTGACTTAATAGGCCCAGATATGATGCAAATGAGAAATAAAGACTGTGCACATAAACAAAATCCCAATAAAGTCAGGTGTAAGGAAGAAAATCTGATTTGTTTCTGAAATGTCTTAAGAAAAAAATATTCTACTTTACATAAAAATGCTCATATTTTAACACTTTTTGATTTTACCCTCAAATCAGAAACAATTGTGTACTTGTTAATATTTTTGAAATAATTTGCTGTTCTGTTTTGGCAGCTATGTGTTAATAAAATGCACCTTCTTAAACGTTAAAACTATAAAGTGATTGTAAAGTGTAGCAGTGGAAAAGTGCTGCAGCTATCATTAAGAACTTGTACCAATAGTTTTAGTCAGCCACAAGGGAGGCTTGCGGAACATTTATTTGAATGCGAGAACTTGCAATTAACTATAGAAAATATATATTTTCTGCTTATAAAACATGAGAACAAACAGTTGGCCTATATATCTATTTCTATGCATCTAAACTTTTCAACACCAAGAATCAGAATACAACCAAAGTCACATTATTTTCTCACACAATCATCTCTAGCAGTACACAAATGTAGTCTGGATTTGTTTTAATACATTGTTAACTGTACACATAAGGAAAAGAAACAAACACCATAATTAGACATTTTGAAATTATATCCCTTTTCATTAAGAAATGACGTTAATACCAGAATCATTTTTCCATAATGATGCATCATTTATATTAGATCACACAAAGAAATAAAAAAATAATTAAAAAGTTATTAGCATTGGACTGAGTCCAGCGCCCCCCGGGGTCCAGAGCAGGGCTCAGGGGGGCGCTGGCGAACTGGGAGGTACCAAATAAGACAGCTTTTGATCATAATACTTAAAACATAAAAATACTATATTAATTATTACACAGGTAGAAGAACAGCGGCTTAGCAGTCTTGAATAGTTCAGGTACAGAACATACACAAATCTACCACTTCTTAATTTTCTTCATAACAAGATGCAACATCAAATTTCAAATCACACATTCACAATCTTTGAACATTTTCAGTACGAAAACAGAACAGAAAAACAGAGGGACAGTTTTCCTGCAACACTGATCACAGGAAAAAAAATATTTTTTTATATAAGTATATATGAAACATATATATTTTAAATTAACAGTCAAATATATGAGCGTATATACATAGTTTTACAAGGTAGCAAAGGCAAAGAAGCTATTTGCAACATCCCCCTAAATCCTATCATATCAGATAATTGTAATAAATTATCCATGACATCTATTTGAAAAAAAAAAACATCTTAAAACTACAAGTTAAAAGTCGGTCAAAATATTAGAGAATCATCTTTGTTTTCAAAAGTGAAATAAGATATTGCACCTTTTTTAAACCAGAGTACAATAAAATGACAATGAAAAACAGCATACAATGCACAACAGGAATTAAATAAGAACTATTGCCACTGGCTGACATTATTCCGTGTTTTAAACCGTGTAACAAAAATACATTTCCTGTAACAAAACATCACAGTTTCATTTCACTGAATTATGTAAAAGGAAAACATTTTGAACACATCTTTTTTAAACAATGACATTATGACAAATGGTATTCAAGACTGCTAAGCACATAATCATGTCATTTCAACAAAACTAGAAAAAATAGATCATATTGCCTTTTGAAATGTTACAACTCGTGGGTTCATTTTGGCGGGTACAATCTGAGTCAAAGACAGGAAAACATAGAAAAACAAAAACAGCTCTCTCAAGTCCAAAAAGGGATCCCAGATACTGTCTATCCAAAATAACAGTGTACACAAGCATTTAGTAACAAATAACTGTTCCTGATTTTTAGAAATATTACTTTATCATATAAGTCATTCTACAGCTAGTGTTTCTCACTAAGAAAAAAAGTCTTCAAGGCGTTGCAAATCTAAACCCCCTCCGTTAGAAAAGGGTTGTTTTCATCCTCAGTGATTCAAGTCTGTCCCCTGGGCGTCTTCTCCTAATGATCCTGGAGAGGAAACAGTTTGCTCATCATTGGTTTAAATAAATAAACCCATCTGGTTACACATTTGTTCAAAATAATCTGAGGACATTTTTGATTTTCCTACTTTCAACAAATCACACCAGTAACAATTGTGTAATAAAGCTCCACTGTGAAACAAACACTTAAAAACCAAGGGACTATCAGAGTCGCTGCAGAACTACTGATAGTTTTAACTGTGCTGTATTCGTTTTCAGTCAAATGTGCTAATAATTACATTTCAACGCTGATTTAATAAGTGACAGCTAAGTGACGCACGATTAAAAAAAACTAAAGTAATTGCGTTTATTTTTGACTGATATTGCAATTACGATATGATTCGCAATATTGGAGAGTTTTAATTTATTATCAAACTCCTCTATCGTTGAATAGTATATTGAAATGATTATGGTGTGTTTTTTCAATAGAAACCGTACCAAACTGTAGAATATGATTTGTAGGCCCGGATATCTCTGCAGCTCTGAAATCACTCATTCAAATGTTATTCAACACATTTTTAGCCTTTAAGAAATATTGGGATTCCGGAAATTTGAATATTTCACTTGTCCATAATCACAATTTGAATATCATTTGAATGAATTGTGCAGCCATAGAACCAATGGGCTTTGAGCTGATTGACAAGATAAGAAAGCATTGAGAAAAACACTAACACGGTCGTTTTTTCTTATCATTTTATAGGATTTGTTATAAATAAGCTGCCAGCCTGATCCTGCAGGTGTGTGTTTCTCACCTGAAGGCCCGGGGCTTGTGTCTGCTGTGCCTGGCCCTGGTTGAAGTAGGCCACGGGCTGCCTGTAGAAGTCCACCCAGGCAGCGTTGTAGTCAGGGTTAGAGCTCTGCTGAGACGCAGGACCAGCGCTCTGGCCTGAAGAGGAGGAGAGGAAACAACAGTAAGCAACAGACGAGCAGGAATCAAGAGGAAATAAGTCACACGGAGGGTTGAGCTAAAACCCATCCTTCAGTCCCCATGAGAAACACTTCCAGCAGCTCTCACCCCAGGCTTTGTTGTACTCTGGAGCAGAGCTCTGGGCTTGGTTTTGCTGACCTGAAAACAAACAGAAGGTTACATTTTGTTTTTTACAATACAAATCTTAACTAAAACTTGTATCCAACCGTTTTGCTGAGCAGGGTTTTTAATTAAAGTTAGAAGGATTTGTGCCTATAATCTTTCCTAAATGCATGATTGTATCAGGCTTGTGTGAACAGACAATAAAGAGTTTAAGGAAAAAGTTATAGAGTGACACTTAATCAAAAAATATCTTTTTCTCTTGCCTAGCTTTTTATAATACTGCTCCCAGTCCATCTGGCCCGTCTGGGATCCATTGTGACCTGAAACCAGACACAGATAATACCAGTTACTGAGAGAGCGCTCTGCTTTTCACCTTCTGCTCTCATCTGTTCCCTAATCATTTCCATCGACGGCACATTTCAAATCTGTCCATAGAGGAAAGAGGTGGTTAGCCACAGGAAGCACAGCCATCACAGCCTGCTAAAGACTTTGATTCAACTGCAGTGACACACAACTGGGATCAAAATAAAATGTGCTTTCAGAGCCAAATGTATGGGCTTCATTCCTTCATTGCAGATCAATTATATATCTCGGAAAGGATCATATTTCCTTTTTTTTGTCTTTTTATATCTATATCTGGCCGAAGTGTCTTCACTTACTGTGGTCCTGCTGGCCTTGAGGCTGCCATATTTGAAAAGTTGTCCCCCATCCTCCGGGCATGAACGTCTGATTCCCACTTCAAAAAAGACAAACAGACAATGCAGTGTGAGTATCTAACTTAGGAAGACATCTTTAAGGTGTGTTCAGACCAAACTCCAGTGAAAACTTGAGAAAATGCACACTTGAAAGTTCACCTTTCAAATGACTACTTGTTAATCAATTTGTCATCGCACATTAAATTGGATTTTGGAAAATATTTAGTTCATCTGGCAAGCCTTCACATTGACCATTTCATTTTAAAATGCATAAAAAGTGCTTTCACAGACGAGTAGCGCACTTTCAGGTTTACTGTATCTGTAACATCAAATATACGTTTCAGGACTTGCCATGTGATCATTTGGCTTAAGTCACTTTTCCACAGCAGGGCTCGACATTAAGGACTGCCCGATGGCCCGGAGCCATCTAGTATTTAGCTCGGGCCATGAAGCCTCACCTGCTGGTTGCCCGATCGGGCAATCTATTATACCAGTATCATGTAGCTCGCGGATCCAGTAATGAGTGACCCGACAGTAAAACTAAACATATCTATAACTAGTCTAGGTAGTTTGAGAGGTAATTAAAATAGCTACGTGTGATATTCTAACCTGAAGTGTGTGTTTTGTCCGCTCACCGCTGCATGTGATCATGCAGAGCTGCGTGTCGACTCGTCAGCAGCAGCTGATCTCTCTCTCCCGTCAGATTAGACTTCACTCGCGTTTATGTCCATATCGATCAGATCCAGCTAGTTTTAGCTAATGATATGACTACCTGCTTATTAAAAGACACCGTGACCTAAACAATAAGTGTCGCTATGCAACTGGGTGAGGCCACAAAGTATAGCGCAGCATTATGCATTTGTTTACATGCCCACCGGAACCCCGAGGCATTAGCAACAGATCAACGCACAATCAACCCATACAGCACATCTCTTTCTCCACATTATGTGTTACACATAATTGACTACTCTTGTCTGTCACATACTCTTCTTGTCTGTCACATAAGTGGCGCAACTGAAGCGGTATTGCGCAAAAGGGAAATTATTTTGATGGGACATTTTGACCAAAGAGATTTAGATTTGCTTACTAACGGGAACTCTGACGTCGCCATTGTGTGTGCTTCGCGGATGCACTCCGCTGCTCGGTCAGCTTCTGGATGAGGAGGCATTCCTTCGACCAACTTACAGTAGATAACATTACAAACATTTTTAACAGGGGCCATAATAGCGTAAATAATGTTTGTTTTGGCAGTTATAGCTGAATTTAATGTTTTCTACTTTTTTACATCTGGGAAGGCATTTGCCTTCATCAGATGGAAAGTGTCTTGACAAACAACTTAAGTATTTATTATAGCTATGCAGGGCATGCAAGCGAGCAAACACAAACAAGTGAAATGAAGAATACAATTGAAATTGTAATATTGTGGTGGTTCATCTTATAATTCAGTCTATAGAATGCACCAGACAGCATCTAAGACCTGCAAAAATCTAAATGTTCTAGGGGGAGGCCCCCCAAACCCTTCGTGCGTCATTTCGTCCACGTGCATTTTTCAGGGCAATCTCTATTGGGCTCAGGGCCATCTGTAAATTAGCTTAGATGGCCCACAGGGCCATCTCCCAAAATCCTTAATGTCATGCACTGCACAAGCCTTCTCCCTTTTGTCTCAGAGCTTCAGGTGACCACTTATGGCAACCATTTTCTCTGCCATTTTCGATACGACGTCAGTAGGATATTAACGCTGAAATGCTTTCGTTACAGACGCATGCATACTCAGTCGCCTGGTGCTTTGCTTTATTTGTAATCGGACCGCGTGAATTTTCACCTCAGTTTGTTTTGCAGCTTTACAGATGACATTGTTACACTTAAGTCTGCTTAAGTGCACGTTGTTAGAGGAATGGAGGCTTACTGTTGAGGAGGAGTGGTTGGTCCTTGGTTGTAGGGATTCATCCCGAAGCTGCTGTTGCCTCCCATTCCTGGGCCCTAGAGCGGAGAAAGGGAAGAGGTGGCGAGTGAGAGACCACACTTGTGTTTAAAAAGGAAGCCAACAGGCAAGGTCAGAGGGCAGGGCCGGCCGCTGATGCACTCCATTAAGTCCATTTGATGGATTCTTTATGTTTAACCTCTGGTGACATCCTGCCGGCCACCAGGCCCACAGCAGCGCCGCAGCTCTCAGTGACATGTGCGCTCATGAATATCAGGACACACAATAGCGTTTCGGGCCTGAGCCAGACCACCTACCCCAATTCTCTCATCGATCAGCTGCCGGGCCTTTTCCAACTGCTGAGGGGTGCCTCGGATGGAGAAGATGCGCACGTTGGGGTCGGTGTTGGGCGGCGGGTTTCTCTGCAGCTCCACGTGGGCACGAGACTGCTCCTTGATGTTCTTGATGGTTTCCCCACCTGGAAGAGCAGCAAGCGATAAGGAAGAATATTAACGGCTGCTAACAATTAATACTACAAAATGTGTATTGTAGATTGATCTGCTGATGATTTCCCTGGTCTGAGGAAGTCAGAAGTTACAGGAAGATAAAGAAAAACACAAAATCCTCACTTTGAAAAACCAATCAATTGTTCAGTCGGCTTTCCAGAGTTTAAACAATTCTGTGTCAATTGACCTATTGGTTAATAAACTCGTTCTTTAAGTCCTGAATCATACAAACATACAACATGTTTTTGTATGTGGCTCAATAAAAAAAGAATTCCTGATATCAGACATTTGGGGATTTTGCTTCCTACATTTATTGTAACTTTGCAAAAGCAACCATATGACGATAATGCCTACTTTCCATAGAAATGAGAAAGGAAGCAGGATTTTTGTTGTCCCTCTTTTTACGTAGAAATGACCTACACACTATTAATGTTTTCATACGTGTTGCGTCTGAAAACCAAGTCAACGCAGACACCACACAGCTTGGTGTTATGCTTGTTTTTGGTCAATACTCAGAATTGTAACCCCAGCCTTACCAAGTCTGTAATCAAATGGTTTTAAGTTTCCTGAAGACGTGAATCTGCAACTCATTAATGGGGACCCTAACTCATCTCTACCATCTTCCCCATGTGGCATGAAGCCAGAGAGCCATCACACAGACTCCCTTCACTAAAGTGGTGCGATAGATGCTACCTTATGAAGACTCTGGCTTGTGTCTCTGCACTTATCTACCATTCTGTGGTAACGTCCATGCAAATCGGGAAACAATAGGAGACATCTCCTGCACACCTCCCCCCCGCTGCATCAGATGCCAGCTTCCCGACGTGTGGGGAGAGCAATTACACCAGCAGGGAGAAATGAAACATAGCTGGCAGGAGCAAAGGGGACAAAATTGAAGCGTATCCTCCTTCTGGGATATCGTTTGTCTCTTTTAGCCTTTTCATTCTTGACTCGGTGTTGTCCTGTGTGATGAGAGGAGGGAGTGAACAGGGGGCACATAGACGCTATCCCCCTCCACAATACCCATCTGAACCAAAAAGGGCTGAGGGTGCTTCCCGGGGGGACACCGGGGCTGTCCCAACATCAATTACACATTTGTTCACTTGTGGCTGACACTCGGATGACCCTGGCTGACCTCCCAATGAAAACGCTCATCAAAAACCTCTCCTCCTCCCCAAGCCTATTCCTTGCTGCCAACAGACTGCACATGGGCCATTAACCCATTGTCAACCAAATGAAACTTCTGCCTTAATGAAGCCATTATGAGCTCTTCTAGTCAGACAGCAGAGAGCAATGAAGACCCTGACTATTCATTTCATGGACTGGGCTGTAGTGAGGGCAGATAATACCATCCTTATTAATGAGACTGGTTTAGTGAGCTGGAGAAAAGGAGGGCACACAAAAGTGCAACTGGTGACCGCATTCAAGGCAACGCCAATGGACTGGTTAGCTGCTGGTGGGGGGAAACTCTCAGGCCTCCAGGGAGGAAAACATCCCAGAAGGAGTAACAAGGACAGGTCTAATGCAACTGCAGCTTTGCATTTGAGAATGCTCAAAATCAATATCATACTGGAGAGTATTTTTGTTATACATATTTAAAATCATTAAAGACATAGTTAGTACCTTTAATCAAGAAATAACTAGGTTTGCCCCCATGGATAGTTGTATTGGTCCATTCCTATAACTATCAGGGAAAGATAACCCTTTCCTAAAACGTGACTGTCTATGCAGTAGAAGCTAAATAGTTCTTTATATTTCTCTTTTTTTGGAGGTATACAAGGCACACCATGATCAACTGTTAATCAAAGGACTCGCACACAAACACACAACTAGAGGAAATCTAGAGTTTCCTAACCTGCATGTTTTGCACTGTTTAAGAAAATTCACACATGCAGAAAGAAAATGCAAACTCGCCTATTTGGCATTGTGTGGCTCTGGCCAAAGCTCACATGTTGACAGGAGGAGCTGGGCATTGGAGCAGCAAGCCTGGGATTAATAATGTTGCTGCTGAGTCACAGAACATTTGACTTTACAATTTATCTGTGTGAAGCAAACCATTTACACCGATTTGGCATCTCAAATTATTATAAAAAAAAAGAAAAAAACTAAAAAAAGGCATCACAACACAATTCCACTTAAAGACAATAAAGAAAAGAATTGAATTTTGGCTAAGCATACGAGAACAAAAATCCACTTGCTGTACAATCCGATAGCATTTCTATCTCGCTTCAACAACGTTCGATTGTTCTGTGGAAGTGAAAAAACTACTTTAACTGATAAGGGTACAGAAATGTCAAACTGAAGAGTAAAATTGTATTTAGTAGTAAATATTTTTAATCGTGACTTAAGCGGTAGACTTCTACAGAGAAATAACACAAAAAGGGACCTCTTATTAGGTTTTTGATAGAAATGTCCACTTTCAGGTGAAAAAAAACCCTCCACTGTGAGATTGAACTGAAAGCAGAGGAAAACCTAGAAAGTGGACCTTTGAATTTGAGATTTTTAAGCTCAAAATTCATGACTTTCGTATTATAATGCTCGTTACGGCACTGAATTCATGGCGTAATAAAGTCTGAGCAGGTTGGTGGGTGGCTTGATTTGTCAAGCTGTGTGAGTCTGTGTGTGTGAAGGGGGTCAAAACGGAGGGGCAATGGGCTGCATATGGCATCGTAAAGATATTAATCACCGCACCCTTTAAGGGGCGGCTGACAGCACCCAGACCCACCGCCATCCCGACCATATTGGCCCACTTCATATGCTAATGCTCAGAGAGAGGGACGCAACGCCCAGGTTTATTTGTTTCCCTCTCCCCACTACATGCACAAAAGCCACTTGACATTTCTATTGCCATGTTTTTATCTTAGGTAAAGAGGCCCACTCCGAACCCGCCCACAACTGCAAGCACACACACACACACACACACACACACACCAAGGAGACATGCATGCACACACACTACTCACACACACACACACACACACTCGCAGCCCTTTCCAATGCAATGGTCAATGACTTTTAAATAGCTGGCAATAGAGTGGGCATGAATAGCCAATAAGCTAATTCCTCCTATTCATTCCCTCGCTGCACTCTATTGGGCTGAAAGACCCTCATTAGATGCCAGGCAGCCTTCCACATGATTGAGGGCTGTTATTATGCACCTTTAACAATTAATGTCACATTACACGCATTATCCCCGTCATTAAGCCCTTAGTGAAGCCAATGAATGCCACTTGTGCTGTATACATGAGCCCTGGAGAGAGAATAGGAGGGTGGTCACTCACCCCTCCCCTTCTCATCAGTTTCACGCAGTGGCCGAACACCAAACGGCTTTCAGTTATTAAAAAGAGAAAAGGCAATCTGGCGACTTGCATTATACCCTTATTAAGAGTTTCATATTGATGGACTCTATTATTTCTCTCAGACAGCCAGAAACGGATTAGCTCGGGCACGCTCACCCCTAAAGCAACTTTTAAGTGAGCTAGCAACAACAACAAAAAAGTATTGGCTATATGCACAAAGAACCACCTAACGGTTCACTGAGGTGCCAAATAGAATACTAGAAGCTGAATGGAAATATGTTCTTTACCTTTGCCAATCACCAGTCCACACTTGTCAGCAGGTACTGCATATGTCACCTCCTGCAGTCCTCCAGAGCCGCCACCTGCTCCTCCTCCTGCTCCTCCTCCTGCTCCACCTGCCATGTTGCAGTCACTTCGACCTCTGCGTCCCAATACACCTCCAAACCCATCTCGCTCCTACAGGAAGGGACCCAGAATGTATCATAAGTTGGATGAAAAAGTTCAGGCTCCCTGTATACATTCCTTACAATTTAGAGATGATTTTGAATGGATATTTAACAATGGTTTATTCTTTATTTAAAACTCATAACAGAAACTTTTGCAGTTGATTTGTTTTTACCAACAAGGTACGTTTTCTCTGGCTTGCGTAACCAAACACTAATAATGATCAGAAACAAACAAACCGTAGACTAAAAAATACAAACATACTTCCGTCAAGACCAAAAAGTAAGGTTATTTTGGGTCAACACAGTGCAATGTGCCTAGAAACGTAGCACTTAGCAAAAATACACGAGCAAATTAAAGTACGACACCTAAGATGCAACTATAGTTCACAAAACAATTTTTTTCTTCTTTTTTTTTTAAAGGCGGAATACATTTTCTTCAACACAATGTTAACTGGACAGATGTTTGCAGAAGGCAGAATCACTAACCTGAGCAGTTTGGACCAGTTCATTGATGAGATGGACCGCATGGTGGCAGTGGTCGGGCTGACCCATCACCTGAGCAACTCTGTCAGGACTGACTCCATCATCTGGACCACAAACACAAGGGACACAGAAGGTCTTTCAATGCTCCGAGATGAAATACTAATTAACTTCCAAGTGCTCTAAAATACAAGTTAGTTAAGTCAAATGAGCAAAAGACTGACCATATATCTTTTTTTATTTGAGTGACTTGCAGTTTTACATTTAAAAATTAGTAGTGAATAAGTGCTAACAAAAGTATTGGACATGAATACAAATCTGTCCATGAATGATGTGTGAGCTCAATCACTACTTATTACAGCTGTAAAAGACTTTCACCAACTAGTACTCCCAAACAAATGACACAATCTGTCTTTAATGCACAGATACATGTTGTTGGGTTTCAAGATTAACAGGGCGACCAGTTTAAGAGATTACACATTACTACTTTTAATTATATTAACTACATTAGGGCGGGTTTTTATCTTCGTACCTTGTTTGAACTGGATCCTGACCCCAGCATCGTTCTGAATCTTCTTGATCATATCTCCGTTCCTGCCGATGATGATGCCAACAGCAAATCTGGGTACAACCACCTGGAACGATAAGGACAGTGAGAGGAAAGTCATAGAAGAAGGAGACAAATGTATCTTAGGTTGATAAAGTGATTTCTTACATCCAGACTGCTTCCACCCATTTTGGATCCAAAGTCTGCTCTGCCGACCCTGAAGTCTCCCTGGTCCTTGTCTCGGATCAGCTTGACCACAAGTTCACGGGCTTGCTATAAAAAAAAAAAAACACATCTTCATTTCTTATTTCTATTTATTTTACACAATCAAATATTTTGACAAGGATGTGGAAGATAACATAAGTCCAGCTGAATTTCTTTTAGTAAACAAAGATGTTTTCAAATGTTTTAGTGGAACACTGAAGGCATAAAATGTGTAAAATTGAGTGTAAAGTGAAAGCTGGTGACACACAGTGAGCTCTTCGGAGGCCGACCTGCACTTTGTGGGGATCCCCCGTGATTCTCAGGGGCTTGTCCGCTCCAGTGGGCATGGGGTCATCCTGAATCATTATCATCTGCACTCCTGTTCTCTCCTGCAGGGGTACAATCACACACCAAAGAGTTACGTGGGGCTCAAAACACTGTTCACTCAAAAAAACAGGTTTTAAAAACCACCAAAGAGACAAATTCCACATTTTCAACATCCGGTCCTCGAGGCTTTTGGAAATGTGTTATCATTACATCCATTTCTTATAATTCCACATCTTTTATTGACTTTGATCCTGAAGCTGGATATCACCAATAAAAGAACAGGGGTCCAAAACATTTTATAACTGGATGCAATTCAGAACTAGATGTAGGAGGGCATCCCCTTTTCAATATGCTGCTCTGCCAAGAATGTGGTTTAAATAAACGAGACTCATTTGCTCCTTTATATTACATGTCATCCTCTACTAAACACAGCTCTACTTGTGTGTTTATCGCTGTCTGTCCCCAATTATGGTCAGAGAAACATTTGACCATCAAGCCCATCTTTAGAGTTGCTCTGTAGTCTATAGCAGGGGTTCCCAAAGTGGGGGTCGCGAGATGATTACAAAATTATTAAAATTATTATTTGTATTATTAATATTATTATTAATAATAACGTGTGCATAGACATTTTTCAGGGGCGTACTGGCCATTTGTAGAATGTCCCCGCAGCGAGGCTCCCCCCGTTGACAATTCACGTGGTGGGGGGTCGCCAGTCTCTGGCACTGTTATTTTGGGGGTCGCAGGCTGAAAAGTTTGGGAACCCCAGGTCTATAGGACAAAGTCCTCTAATATATAATGTTATTTTCCACATTGACTGCAATACCTTATTTGACCTGAACCACGAATTCATTATTTTCACAATTGTTGCCCCTGAATGCCAGTTTCTTATTAGGAAAATAAAACAAAATTATAATTATTTTATTTAAAGTAAAGGCTAGGGGGAATATTTATTGACTTTTCAGTCTGTGTCAATAATATTAACAATTATTTTGGATGTTGTGCGGAAAAAAAACAGGAAAATAGCATGTATATGCCCCAAAGGGAAAACATCTTAATCTGATGACAAATAGGAGAAACTACATTTTGAACCCAGACCACTAGATTAAAAAAGCCTCATGCAAAAGAGGTGTGAAGTTACGCTGTGGGATAAAAAGTCATAGTTTTCGGTAATTTGGCTACGGTGTTTAAAGTCGAAGCTGAGGTTGAATTCCAAAAGTTAAACTGACTTAAGACCGACTCGATAAATATGGTTGTTAAATGCATGTTTTTACAGTAACTTCTGTACATTCAGTGCAGTCCCACACCTGCAGCTGTTTGATGGTCTCTCCTCCCTTGCCGATGACCAGGCCGACCTTGTTTGCGGGGATGAGGATCTGTTGGATCGAGCTGTTGCCGTCCATGTCGCTGTGGAAGCCGGGGCCGTACCGACACTGCTCCACAATCTCACTCAGCAGCCTCTTGGCCTGGCTGTCGGGGGAGGAGCGAGAAATACATTTGTCACCTCATACAGAATACACACAAAAAAAACTCTCCTGCGTCGCATTTCTCTTTGTCAATGTGAAAGAGGTGTTCAGGTGGTTCAGTGACGGATGAGGAGCAGATGTGAAAGAGATTAGGGTTCATGCCCTCTGTGTCTCAACAATAGGGCACACTTTCAGTAAATCTGTCAAAGTTGAGAGGTGAGACTTACTCAATGTTCTCTGGGCTCCCAGTCAGCGTGCAGGGCCGGTCCAACATGCCTCCACTGTCTGCAACAAAAGACGCACAATTAACAACTAACTAAGAACAGAGGTGAAAAGTAAAAGACTCCTACAGATTTGAATTACTCTTCTGGCTTCAATTCTTGCAAACTGCTCTTAATTTTATTCTGTGACCTAAACAGTTTTATGTTGCTCCTTTTATGTCAATTATATAAATACCAAAAAACACAAGTATACACCACAATTGTGCCTCATTGGACATGATTTAAGGTGATCACAGATAACTACTTCTTCCATTCATTCATGTACAAACAGCCTTCTACTTCCAGTTTTCAAACATGAAAAACAAGGAAATACGCAAGTGAAGGAACAATAAGTAAAACATGTGATTCATGTTTTCAACATAGAGTAAAACCAACTACAGACCACATTTAAAAAAGGACACATTCAGCTGTGGGCAAACATGCCTGCTTGTTCAATCTAAAAATAACAGTCACAAGACTAATTCAAAATGGTTATCTGTCGTTTACTACACTGTAGTCTGATTACTGACGCTAAAGGCTACAAAGTGCAACATTGGCGTGGATAAAAGAAATACAAGATTCACTGATCAGTATTGAAAGCTCAGTTTGATACACTATTGATAAGAATTGGAATCATTACACCCCCTAATAATTGTATTCGACCCAAAACCAGAGATTTGTTGAACATACATTTTTATAAACTTGAATGGATATTGCTTTTGAAAGGTGTAAATGCAAAAAGACTCCAATCTTTCCAACACTACGAAAGGTGAAAAATACAACCAGTCTCTAAAATGGCCCCGCATTATACTGCCTACTTAGTGTGTGGTGGAGGCCTCATTTAAAGCCATGTTTATGAGCCATGGTGAGTCGATGGATATCATTAAAGAATCACACTAAACTCAAGGAGAAACAGGGGATTTAAATAATGTTTTTAATCATAATTTACCTGAAGCTATCTGGATTTTACAACCCGATTCCAGCTGAATTCTTGAGATCTGCTCTCCTCCTTTTCCAATGACTATAGAAGAGGGGGAGAGAACAAACCAGTATTAAGCCTTTTGAATTTAGACAGGGGCCTCAGGCAGTGACCCAAAAACTGAGTAGAACGTCAATACTGATGATTACATGTCGAACATTCATTCAGACTATAATGAACTGAAGAGCTACTTACTGAATCCCACCATCTTATCAGGCACTTTGAAGTCTTCTGTAGCAAGAGCCCTGGGAGAGATTAGGACATGATCAATAACACTGGATGACCAAAGAAAAGAAAACCATGTCAAATTGAAAAGTGGGGCTGCTTTTCTGAGCGGAGATTATTTGGGCTGCTGCTAAACGTCATCATTTATCGTATTGGTTTATTAAATGTTATATTGAATAGTGCACAGTACAATTGATTGGAGCACAGTTTGACTAATTCAGTTATTTTGTCTGACCAACAGAGTTTACTTTTATATAGTCAATATGAAATAGTCACTTTTGAGAGGCTGCCACAACCAGTGAATTTTGATCATTAATACAAATAGAAATCCTGATTTGTTGAAGTTGTTGTTGACTAACTGTTGTTGACTACTCGTATGGACTAATATTTTCAGCTCTAAAAATATAATTCTCCAGCAGATTTTTTTTATTAAAAGTTTTTTGTTTACTTCCTTTTAAAGCCAAAATGTGAGGACGTTTACAGAGTTACAGAGAAAGTGCCAAACATTTGCTGCTTACAGCTTTCTCAAATGGGAAAATGACGATTTGCAGAGAGAAAAGTTAGCAAATGAAAAAAATCAAGTGTATTGCAAATATAGGACTGTTGAGAAAACACAGAATAATGTAAACAGTAAACACCAGTAATACATAAGGGCATTTAAAGGAACATAAACAGGGATGTGAGTATTTCTGCTCACCTTTGATGTACCATTGCACCGAGGTGGTTCCCTACTGAGAGAGGTGAGAAAACAATTAAAATGTAAGATCATGGTTGAAGATGAATACTACTTTGAATATCTGTGGAAATGACACTGAAGCAGAATACAAAGAGTGAGTCATGTCTGGAGGGGACGGGAGCAGATGGATATGTTTCTGCCAATCCTTCATGTTTGTGTCTGACCCGCAGCAGGGGGCTTTCAGCCGCATGGTAATCAGGCCTGTGAGTGTTTGAGTGAGTGTTTCAATCAGAGCCGTTCAGAAGAGAGAGAGTTCAGGTCAGCGGCTGCTGGTCCTGAATTGAATTTCGACATGTAGCACCAGGCAAGGGTCCTGCAGGGTCAGTGGAGGATGTGCTGCCATGGACGTGAACACCTGAGTTGATATCTAGCAACTTCAAATCAATTTTATGGTCGTTTGCACTGATTTCACTTCCTCTGGAAATGCACCGGGGTTAACGCTCGAGAATGGAACAGCTATGAATATAAAGCAGGAGGTGCACCGAATTCATACAAAGACAAGACGGTAAAATAAAGTCTATTTGTATACTTTGTAGGGCTGAACCAAGTGTCCCTTTTTTCTCTCCATTTGAAGATTCTATTGAGGTTTTTTTGAATTGTCTGTTGCCATATTTTGACGATACCAGCCAAAAAAAAATATTTAAAAAAAGGCAAAAAACACCAAGCAAAAAGGTCAAATATTTTTGAAAATTACTACATCCAATATACTTGGACTTTTTTTACTTTATAACACTCACAAATGTTAAATATTGTGCCGCCCACACTGGAATCTAGTTTTAAAAAAAAGTATTATACTAATTATAATGGTGTCAAAAAATTATAAATAGAAAAACATTACAAAAACGTTAGAAAGTTGATTAAAAACAAAAATTACCACTTTATGTATTATATTTTGAACTACTTGACTAATTCAATAACTTAATAGTCAGCTAACTCAAGAACTAGAAAGATACCAATTATGTTATTTCACAAGTATTTGTGGACAAACTTCAAAGAAGAAAAACTGAGTACAAATGGTTGAAAACAACAGTGCATCAAATAAAGATAAACCAGAACTGCAACAATGTATCCAGGCATTCAGGGCTGGACCTCATTCAAACAACCGTGACAAGATAAGAGGAGGACGGGATAAATGACGACTGCTTCTCCCCTTCATGGATATGAGATGGATCAAATCTGTGCTATGTGTGCAGGCACAGCAAGTAGTATCTTCTTTCACTACACCGTCAGATACTTAATACTCCAAACAAATATGAAAACACAAAACCATGGCTCTAATTTCAGAGTGAGTAGTAACTGTGGCTTCATTCCCTCCAACACATGTAATGTGCTTTATTATCCCTCCTTGAGATAACATTTAAAGTGTACCTTGTAGAGTTGCTGATCACTAGGTATGCAATGGAAAAACCCATTGTGCGTTTTGTTCAAAGCCAGGTATTTGCATGAAGAATGTGTCAACAACTCAATGGTGGTCAAATTACGTATCCATTGTTGTGGTTCCTTATAGAAATAAAACCAGTTTAGTTGATTTTCCATTGGCTAGTCAGTGCCCTCACACATTACAAATCTAGTTTGTAAGTAGATAATAAGCAAGTAATCAGTGTTGTCTGTTGATGGATAAAAAAAAAAAAAGTGTCCCTACCTTCCGGAAAAGAAGACTATCAAATAAATATAAATACTTTGCAATTATTTCATAAGCAAACAAATGCATCAGCACATTAGTAAAGACTAAAGGGGACACATACATGCACGTTTTAGTGAGTTACCAGAAGGTAAACAAAAGGTTGTTATTATGTAGGGGCCGTTTTGCATACTTCACAAGTCTCAAAAAAAGTGAAATGCTACATTGGGATATTTCCTTAATTGCTCCAAACCATAACTGTTGAAGCTTTGGTTTGAACTGAAATGGTGTTCATTCTCAACTTGTAGCTGACTGGTAAGGGAAAGATCCTTCCCAAACTGAAAAAATAATAGCCTGAACAGCTAGAAAACTGCCACTTTTCTACAGAGACTAGATAAACATTGAGAGCTTTTATATAGCAGCATGGTGTTTTCTTTTTTGAAGATGTCCACATTTATGTTAGAAAGGATAAAAGCTAAAGCATTAGACAGAGTGGTTGCGAGTATATAAATATATCAGGACATTCAGCCGACATGCACCCGTGATAAGCATGTGTGTGAGGGCTTACCTCCATTGTCTAGTGAGCGCTTTTGGCCTCCAAAGCCGTAGAGGGAGGGGTCTATGACCGGAGGGGAACTGTTCATGTTGGGCATCTGGTCTCCTCCCATCTTGGCTGCCATCTGGAGACCCAACACAGTAAGACAGATGGAATAAAAGGTGAAAAGTGGATATGTGATGATATTCTCTTTGAACGCACATTTCCTTTCAGAGACAACCCTTCATGATGAAAGTGACACATTCTCTTTTCTTACTGCTTTCTTAAAAGAATCACGTTTGCTGTGAAATTGTGTTATCTTTTTGACAGCAGCTGAAAACTGCACTTTGTAAATCATTACAGCAGCTAGAAGGAGACTGCTGTAGTTCCTGTTGAGGCTACCGCTGCTTTCCTCGAAACATCCGTCATGGGCCAGCTATCACTGACTAACATCACTTTGTTATGCTCGCACTGACAGACGACACGGATCATCACAACACACGTCAATTACTAAAACGATTGGATTTGCTTGTAGACAAGTTGCAAGAAAGTTACAACCAGTTTTTTAAATTAAATAAGTTTATCAGACGGCAGAAAGGGAAGTGGGAAAGTTGACTAAATGCAGCAAAGGAGGAAAGACGTTCCCCCGCATAAAACTTCAAGACGAGTGCATTACGGCTAAGCTTAAGTAAAAACCAATATATGTCTACTTTTATAATGATCCACTTGCCAGCCTAAAGTAGATGCTTGAGCTGTGCCGTGATGGACATTTAAATCTGCACAAGAGCGCCAACAGCATTTTCCACTACCCGTTAATCTGCCACCTCTTCATCCACACTAAAGTATAGCATTTCAGAAAATTACACAAAATTGACATCTGTGCCCGACTGGAATTTCTTTCACAATATGAAAATATCTTGACAGCAATTAAAGTCCTCCATCACCTTCAGGGATGATTATCTACTTCAGAGAACCACCGGTGGAAGTGAGAGGGGAGCGGTGGAAATAAAAACGCAGAAAAGGAAGCAGGTGTGTGGGGTTGATGTTTTCCATGACTTTTCTGTAGCTGTGCATGTCAAGCAGCCTCGAAAGCATTTGAGATGGAAAAATGCTTACATTTTGAATGCAATTAGTGTTATTCCCAGATAGGGTTAACTACAGCTGGGTCGATACCCGAGAAGCATCTCCCCGAACACCTGCTGGCTTTATAACCCGTTTTCATTACAGAAAACTGTATGTTTTCATTGTTTTAACAGTATTTTTAGCGATATTGAATTTATATCCCAGGTTTTGTTCAGAAGATAAAAGGGATCTTTTTTATTATTTACAAGCTTAAGTGAATTGTGGTGATCAAATTGCTATCGAGTCATCATTGTTCTGCACGTATCTATTGCTTGTTTAGTGAGAGGCAAATATGAAGTAATTTTCTTTCTTACGTTTATCATAATCACTGTAATCCAAATGCATGCATCTGTACGGAGCCTAGCTTGATGCTGGAGAGCACTTTTTACATTTTAAAGAGGTTATATATTTGTCCTACGCCCTAATTACGCAAGACAATGTCCACAGTGGATACATCTTAAATGCACGATTTAAGTTGTAGTATATACACAGGAAGAAAAGAGCTTTTACAAAAAGAAGTCAAGTCTAATCAGTTCTCTCTAAGCACCACAGCGCAGCAGTGTCAAGGATTTATGAGCCAGTATTAAATCACTTTGATTAACTTTTTCCTCGTCAGAACAACTAACTGTTTATTTGTCTTTAAAACGTAAAAGCATATAAATATGAACAGAATAGTGCTGTATTAAAAACAAAGTAAAGGGACGGAGAGCAGCAGTGGGATGAAGGGCGAAGATTAAACAGACGTGTCGGGTTGTACCTAATCTTAACTGTGATTTGTTGTTTTTTATTAACCGACTGAAAATGAGGAAAGACAAGTGATTCAACCATTTTGCTATCCTTCAGGTGTTTCACTGTGGCAGGGCCTTTATGAAAACATTACTGTTGACAAATGTGGTTTTTATTTATTTTTTAAGTTTAGTGTAGACTGGGTCTTAAGTGTAATGATGAATTAAGCTCATTTGAAATCACATACAGAAAACAGAAATCTTTCTTTATATTAAAAAACATCAACACTACTGTATACATTAAGCCTGCACGCTTAGAGGATTAAAGCCCTTAAACTAACTAGGACAAATGTATCTTGTCTGATACGGATTCACACGAGTAAACCTCAAATTATAAAAAGGTGCATTTTGTATACGTAAACACACACACACACACACACACACACCAGAGGCAGAAGTCTGGTGGATTTAGTGGCAACAAAAGCCTTTTACAAACCTTCTGACAGTTCAAACCTGTTGACTTATACTGGGGCCTCTGGGTAAACACCACTGACGATTGGATGCAAATCCTGTGACATGTGGTCACATGTGGAAACCAAAGTATGTATAGTTTATATTTAGGGTCCATGAACACCTTGTCCATTGGGCAATGTGGCACAACTGTTTTGTCACTGATCTACTTCACTATTCATGACACTCACTACTACTCAAGTGGTCTTCTTTAAAATAATGTACTTGTATGTTTATTATTGATTTACAGAGAGCTATGTCAATCCTAGTGTTTAAGATTGGGATAGGTACATTTAATGAAACAAAGATCCTGGAAATAAACATAAATACACATAACAGCGAGAAGCAGGAAGAAGAACACTACAGGAAAATGATAGGCTTAATGCCTAGGTCAGGGGTTGGCTACCCGCGGCCCTCGAGCCGCATGCGGCCCTTTAAGCCCTCTGCTCTGGCTCCCTTGAGCTTAGACAAAAATAAGAAGGAAATAAAATAAAAGTATTTGTAGGACTATTTATATTTTGTTGCATGGTTGAAAATGTTTCGTATCTTGTATTTTGAGGTGATACTGTGACACATAAATAAAAAACAAAATGGTTTTAATTAGGTCAACTAAAATCTGCGTCACACCCTGCTACGGTCCCGCGCCAGCGCCTTTTCCTGCAGGTGAATAACCTGACCCCCGGCTCGATGAGCGAACTATGGATAAATCCAAGAAAAGTACCGGAGGAACACATGATCTAATTCTGTGTGGACAGAGTTATCTGCTTTCACAGCAAACGATGCTGGTTTACCGGTATGTTTGATATGTAGAGAGAAGTTGTCAAAGGTGCTGCAGCCTTTACGTATCGAGGAACAATACGGGAGAGGAAGACAGCTGACGATCTTCAGTCATAATTCAATGCGGTATGTCATTTATTTCAGAAAACACTTTGTTATATTCCATGGAATACTCTCAACATCCCGATAGCAATGAATATATTAAATGCGTTGACAATAAATACATAAACAAATTAATCTCTGGAAGCAGTAGCGCTGTAAAAAGCACGACCAATCATCTGAGCCGGCCCGGCTAAAATAACTGGATGGCCTACCTGCCTGTCAGCCTTCCATCTGTGCACAAACTTATCTCGTGGTCTCATTGGTCATGTGCACATTCGTGTGTGTTGGAGGAGGGGCTCTGTAAGGAAGTCTGAAGGAAGAGGCAGATTTTTCCCGGTTGTGTATTTTAAAATTCTAGCGCACTCGAGCTGGTTTCTCCATTCTTACCTACCCCACCGTTAACTCTTTTTAGGGTGCAGCTATACGTTTTATTTATTTCAAAGTGGTCACATTTTAATTATATATTTTTTAAAAAGGAGCAAAATGGCTCTTTTGGTCAAAAAGGTTGCAGACCCCTGGCCTAGATCAACATCCTGTGATTTAGGCTAATGAGTTAATGGACTTTGTGTGCTTTCGTTTTGCCGGCTCTAATAAAAGTTAGGTAGTAAAACAAACACTGAACATTACATTAAATGCATTGCAAAGCAGTGTGTGCATCTTAAAGATTTAAAAGTATGGAGTGTAAAGAATCAAAGAACAATCTTCCACTTCCTATTTTTGAGACTTGTGCCACATGGATGTCATATGATAACATGCAAAACCACATGACTAGTTCTGTTTCTATAAGGTAAATAGAGGCAAATCCACAAATTACCATCAGCCACAAATGGGCAGACATAAATATCCCTTTAAAGGGTTTTTATGAAAGTTATTCTGAAGTTTATCTTTGACTATTAACGTCAGTATCAATGGGCTTCTGCAATTAATGATGCAAGAGTGAGGTTACTGCCCACAATTTAATCTCGTATAACCTGTTTTATGATTGCTAGAGGTGACATGTTCCTTTACCAGTGGCAGCTTGTGGTTTTGATTTGACATCTTGTGAAACTGCTTATGATCATATGTGTGAGAAAGTCTAAGGAGATGTCATAGGGGGCTTTACAAGCAGGATGACATACACTTATTGACCTGTATGTGAAATGTCATGTTTTAAAAAAGGTGTATTAAAATTAAAGCAAATGTGCTAAATTATTGCTTAAGATTAAGGGGTTAAAAAAATGCAGGGACGTTTCATTTGTTCATATCTTAAAATATACACAGGGGAGCTCAACTGGTAGCTGTATGACTAAAGTCCAATTTACAAACTATTAACAGCAGCAGTGTGTACTTATCTTCTATTACAGCATAAGTACTGTGAACCTCTCTGCTACAGTCACTATCTGAATATCAGGTAAACAGGGGTAGAATTGAAATACAGAAACCTTTTTAAATGAAATGTTCAGGTATTCTCCGGGCAGCAATGGAAAAATCCAAGTGTGCTCAACAGGAGGACTGGAGAGGGGCTTATTTGAACAGATGACGTTACATTACATACATGGCCTTACTCCAAGGCTGCTGCCATTAGGACACAGAGTACCACACACGCTAGCTAGCTAACACAAGCTAGCTTCCACACGTGATTTATATTACGCTGAAAATACGCAACACGTTTTATACACATGATTATTTTTAAGTTGCTGAAGGGAAATGGTTGAGTGTAAGCGTTAGTACTGCATGTGATCACTGATTAAGCTCAGTGCGTCTCTTTAACTGGGGCAACAGCCGGTTATACTTTAGCTAACTGAGGACTTCAAAACTAGCAAGCTAACTTTTTGACAGCGTGTCCAGGCTTCGTGTTTAAACTCATTATCATCTTTGGTCACGTTGTGGGTCGAACTGCAGGGTATAAAACTTGTGATAGTAAGTTAGCATGCTAAGCTAACTGCAACTTATGTGGCTTGACAACAGGTTGCAGTTTGTCGGCTTAACTTACAAAAGTTGCACAAACTTCGACATCACAAGAGGCCTTCGTGTTTTAGCGTGTGACATGGCTTTGTGTGGTGGTTTTGACAGCTTTGACACGGCTACTTAACACGTCTTCTGTCCCGAGTTAACTCTAATCTGTCCCCTCAGCTATGCTCTCTAGGCTACTTAACGTTAGCTTGCTAGCTAGCTGGGTGCATGCATGAGGAGTGTTTGTAGTAAGGGGGTCCTGGGTGACCGAAGTCCTGTCCTGCCCTGCAGTCAACCCCGCTGTCTGCGGTCCGAAAGCGGTAACCGTGTGCCCGGTTTTACCTGTCGGACCCGGCGTATTGTGTCTGCGAAGTCATCTTTCGTTCCGGGCTGAGCCACCGAGGCCTGTCCCTGAACCAGCTCCGCCATCATCATCATCCGCCTCGGCAGCTGAGAGCCACACTTTAAAAAAAAGAAAAAAGGAGCTGCACACGTGCCATGCCAAAGCTTCGCGAGCCACAAGATCTCGCGAGATTCATCAAAACCCACACTTTAGGGAACATCTTTTACCATAACATTTTATACTAAACTAACTTTATTTTTTGGTAAAATCTCACATTCAAAATAAGAAATGGATTGACTGTAAACCAAATGTCCCACATTTGTTAGAATTATAACCACATTGCACCACCATTAAAAAATTAGAAGGCTATATATTTATATACAATCTATGGCTATAACCCAATGTTTGTGTGTTTGATAAATATTTTACTTGAAATGTTACCATCACAATTTTCTTTATATATCTTTCTTTATTTCTTTGAATATTTCCTTTTATTTTTAAACTCTTTTTGTGTATGGTTAACCCTGTTTTGTGTATAGATTTTTTTTCTTGAATAAAGTGAAATGAAAACATGTTCATGTTCACCATAACAAGAGTGTATTTTGTTTTTGTAACACAAAATAAACATTTTTAGTTACCATGCCTGATTGACATGTATTTAATTGCTATATTGACTTGGTCAAAAGTCTTAATAAGTGGGAAACTAAACAGTGTAGGGCCTAATACAAAACAGAATTAGCTTGTTTAGCTGCGGAGTTTCTCAAAGCCCAATATGATATCTGAAAAATTATTTTTAATTTGGTTCTAAACTTAATTTCAAAGATATTTCAGTTTACAATGTTATTGAAATACAGGGAATCAGCTTCTTATCATCACATTGGAGAAGCTGGATCAATTTCAGCCTCAATAAACTGTATATTGATATGCACAGACATAGGCCTATACTAAATTTGCTTAACTTTCCATACACGGAAATAGTCATGAAATAAAACAAATTTAAAAACTATTATTAGAAAACAGATTATAAGAAGACATCATTATATACCAACATCCAGGGTGTGATGCTTACTGATGCCTTCATCAAATTTCTCTTTGGACTTTCTGTCATTCGGTATTATATTTCTATATTTACTGAGTTTCCATAGTGTTGTAAAAAAAAAAACAACAACAACAGAGAGCCTCAACTTACATCACACAGCTCCCTCTACAGAGCCACATAGATGTTTTAATTAAACAGAATTTTGCTATTTATAGGCCCTAACAACGCAAGCTGTAGTCAGAATAAAAATAAATCCCATCTAACACAACAGAATGAACATTGTGGAATATTATTACTTTTCTTCCTTGCTGAACATGTGGAAACATCTATCGATGCACATCTGGGAAATGCCAGCAGCCAGACAGAAGAAAGTAAAATTGCTGCACATTTTCAAACTGTTTATGCAAAACTGTTCCTGGCCCATAAATTGTGTCCAAACCTCAATGAGAAAAATTTGACCTTAAATGTGTGGTCCAACAGCTTTAGAAACAGTTATTTAGGTGTTTAGCTTTTCTTCAGGAATAACGCATCAGGATCATTTTCGGACCTATAAATAGTGGTACCATCTACCTGATATTAAAGGTTTCAAATCTATCAGATCTCAGGTCAAAAACATGAAACGGCATAAGAAATAAAAGTAAATGCACTAGCCTGAAGCTTATAATATATTTGATAACATTTGCAGTTTGCTAACACTTATAACTGCAATGCATGGTCCTGCAGCTGCTTTAAAAGGGACAATTGACCTCAAACTTGAGACAAGCAGATTGGCATGTTATATCTTTCAGACATTCATTCATACAGATATCAATTTCCCTTCCCTGTCAGCCCGGGGCATTTTATCACCTCCAAAAAAGAGGCAAGGAAATTAAGTGGGAGCTGAAGGCTGTTCCCAGGCCAGCACCTCTAAATGAAGACCTCCAATTTAGCATGACTGAAGTATGATCCCAGCTCCGCTAACATATTGCTACCATGTGCGGTCCAATGTCTTCAAGGTGGCTGGGAAGTGATTTTAGAGCTCTGATATCAAAGGGTGTTCGTCACATACAGCCTGCAAATACATGCATATAAATAGTTATTATGAATTCAGCCCCATTCTAGTGTAACACCGTGGAAAGTAAAGGCAGTTGAAGCAGGTGTGGGTTTCTGGCATCCTGCCGATCGAACGGTGGGAATTGAGTTAGTGTTGACCAAGTCTGTGTAAGTTAGGTACCGTAGCAGACTGATCAAGTGTCACACATACAACACACATAGACTAACACACACACACACACACACACACACACACACACACACACACACACACACACACACACACACACACACACACACACACACACACACACACACACACACACACACACACACACACACACACACACACACACACACACACACACACACACACACACACACACACACACACACACACACACACACACACACACACACACACACACACACACACACAGCTTCCTCCCTGTCATTGTCCTGCAGAGAATAGCTTCTTGTTCCCAGGGTTCACTGTCATCAATTGATCCTATCTTCAGCAAAGCATTTCAGTCTCTCAAGATTTGAAAGTTCAAGAAATCATCATATATTTTGGAGTTATTTTCATTTCAATAAATTATATAAGAAAATGCGAGGTTTTATGGTTAGACAGGTGGAATACATCCCCAGCTGGACAACACAGCATTTATATATATATAAAAAAGGAACATCAATATTGGCACACTTACTCTTTTTAACTGAGCTTTTACCTCCTCCTTTCTCTTCCTCAATCTCAAAAGAACAGGCCACATGAAACTGTAATTGCTTTATAATTGCCACGGTTCTGCTATGGGCGTACATTTCTAAAGGCAGGATACAAGAAACGGATAGTGTTTCATCCGGAGACCTCAGAGGTATCCCTGCACAGCTTTCATTCATGAACACATTGTTCGTGCAGTGGAAAGCAGCGCATTAAAGAAAGTGCGTGTAACATGTTCATATTTGAAAAAGACATTGGACAAATTTGAAGTCTAATCTGTAGCATCCTTTAAAACTTGCATTAGTTGTGCCACTTTACAATGTATTGTTCTAGCTGCAGTAGAATGGTTTGTTATGTAGATTTGTATGAACTTTTGCAGTTATTCAAAAATATACATACTTTGCTAACTGAGTTTAAATCTCTGTCAGTGAAATAGAAATAAGAATATCAAACCTGTGTTAAGGTTAAGTGATAACGCATCAGCAACAGAAAGCCACAGACTGAAATAACAAAACAAAAGAGATTAAAAAGGGCGTTTTCTGCAAATAAAAACATAAGAAAGTGAACAGGAGAACAGGAAGTTGAAGTAACATAAAGGATAAACAAACAAAAAATGTAAACAGTTGTAACAAGTCGTTGATCAGGTCACTTTTTTTAACACTAACTGTATCTATATTTGCAAAATGTGTGCATTTTTCTTGTCTTGTATCTTCTATCCTTGCTTTTGTATATTGTTGTTTGCACCTGATGTTCATCCCTATATTCTTTTGATAACCGGGACACACAAGGGAAAAAATGTCGTTTTCTATGAGCTGCACTGCACTGTAGATGGAGGACAATGACATCCCTCCCATCTTATCTTATCTCTTATCTGTTCTTGAGGGAGAAGATTGACAGATGAAAAGGATAAACAGACCAGCTTTGTCCAACAATAGGACACATACACTTCTACACCCTTGTTTTTACCTCTCTTCTATTTCACTTTGCAGCCTCCTCCTCCTCCACAAGCCACTTTGCTTTGATTCAGCTCTGTATCTGTATTTTAAATGACTCAATTACATGGGATCCCGCGGTGAAAATTACGGATGTTTTCCACTATTTCTCTCCACCGGGACACCATGACCCCTCCCTGGCTCCAATAACCGCCTTCCTCCTCCTCTTTCCTTCATCCCTTTCTCCACCTGTCCCATTTTCCTCCTCTCCCACTGTTGCCCAGCCATCTTCCTTATAAATGTTTACTTTGCTGCGTGTTTCTGCGACTGAGAGGGAATAATAGCTAAATGGTCTTGTTTGTGAGCTCTCGGCACGGTGAATTGACAAAGAGTGTTGTTGCAGGTAATTCTTCTGCCGCGACCACACAACAAGCCTCAGAAAAGAGTTTCTTAAGGATGACGGTTCCAACACAAACACCAGGCATGACAAAAATAAAAGCACATCAACAGGCAGGGTATAGCAGAGATGGACAGAGTGTTTTTTTTATTCATCCAAAGCAAAGCAGTGTTGTGATTCTTTCACAGCACTTTAAGCCTCCCAGTTTACGGGGCTCTGAGGCTTTTTAAAAGTGGAATCTATCTTTGATGCTACTCTGTTGGTGCTGAATCTGCTTTCAGCATAAAACCCTCACCTACTGCTGTGTCTTTCATACTCACTGAGGTGCAAAGCGGCAAGTAATGCTCAACAAAAGTATACGGTTGGAACAGCTTTAAGGTGGCAATGCATCCACAAGTCCCATGAAGCAAAACAAGTCTTCCTCGTTTCATGCAAACAAAGAGGAACAGACTTGGCCAGCTTTACTTGTTTTGACTCAAAGGACACAACACTGTGTAGCAGTGACGCCCTGAAGTGATGCCCTGAAGACAATGCATTACATTTTGTTAAAATTACTACTTTTTCTTTTGCATGCTTTATTAGCTTTTACACTGAAAATATAAAACATTGACTTTAGTTAACCCTTGTATGGTATTCAGGTTATTTTCTCAAACCCACACTCGGTTCTGGACCCGGGGATAACAAAAGTGTGGAAATTGTAGGTCCTGTGCACACCTGTCTGGGCCTTCTGTGTGTGTGTGTGTGTGTGTGTGTGTGTGTGTGCGTGCGTGCGTGCGTGTGTGTGTGCGTGTGTGTGAGAGACTTTTGTTTTTCTGCCCCTGCCATTCAAGGTTGCAACATTGTTGATAGATTCAAACACGGACACCTGCCTTCTCTCACATTCCCGCATTATGTCTTGCGGGAACCAATCTTAATTTTTTTCACACTCTATCCAAGCTGTACATTTGGGGCAAGACACAATAAATAAAGCTTCACCAATTTGGGTCCTTATCACAACTGATCAAGATGGCCAAACGATGCTCAGAGGGCATTGCAAATTATTCTGGAAGAGAGAGAACCGTTTGATGATGATGTAGAGGAAAATGATTCAGAATGTGAGGATCACATTTCTGAGAATTCTGAGTCTGACAGTGACTTTGAAGAAGAGGATGAGATTGAGCATCAGCTAGTTGCAAAAAAAAGACGAGCCACAGGACCAGCCGGTCAGCGGACAAAAAAACGAGTAACTTTTATTCATTAATGTGATCCAACAAATGTAAAAGGGAAAATATTAACCATATATGCCGTTTATTTTGCTTGTAATTGAGATGAAGTAAACATCTGTTGAGTATTTTAACATAAAATAGTTTGATTGTGTTGAATTGAAGCCCAAAAAGACAGCGGGTCCACCAGACCCACGAACACTGGCTGAGTAACACAAATATGAACACCATACAAGGGCTAAATGTTTTATGTCAACAGGTTCCACATAACTGTATTAGGTTAGTGAAAGCAATAGTATTAAGTTGAACCTACTATTTTTTATTTAAACTTAATATTATTTATTTCTACTAACCTAATGCAATTATATGTCATTTGTTTACATAATACAAATACATTTATTTAAGAAAACGTTTTAAAAAGTTCAGTTTAGAGTAACAAGGGTATCCAAGGATACACTTGTATCTGTGATTAACGATAAAATAATATGCCACTCATTTAATTAACATAGAAATGCTTTTTTGCCCCAAATGATGATTATTTCTCTCCATTATCAACCGAACAACAACCACAGCAAATAAAACATTTCTGTTGTTGGTTTACTTTGATTGGGAAATCAGGAAAGGGGATTTAGCAATAGATTGTCAATGTGTTAGATAAAATACATCTGGCTATATATTGCCTTGCTGCAGCTACACATAGTGTATGATAAAAGGGTGGTGTAGAAGCCAATTTGAAATGGACATGGAAGTAGAGATGAAGACTCACGGAATAAATCGTTTTTCTAACATCTAAGTACTTTGAATTTAAAGTAACTCAAGTTTCTTCATTCTGTGCATTAAACACTGAACGTTCACATGCACTTCCTCTTTTGCCCGACACTGCAACCCAAATCTAGACCTTCAATCACCCCAACTCAACAAGTGATACATATACTGTATATTGTGCATATTATGTAAGCTGTTGATATCAAGTCCTTTCCTATAGGTGCCAATTGAGATGGACCATATGAATGAAAGCCACAGATATAAGCAATACTTGATCACAAAAAAACCTATATATTAATGTATTTTCTAGGCTCAATACTAAAGACCGGTTAAACACCCAACCCCAACAGCCTGCGTACCCTGTGGTGTAATTTAGGCACCATCAGATAAAACCTACAATGCATTACCATCCATCATAACACACGCCATAACAACCAAATAACCAGCGCCATTAAACATTTAGATCATCCAAGGGATTTACTGAGAGTGCGGAAGACAAAGCTACCAGGACAGCCACCTTGAACCTGATAGGCCCTTTATCCATTCACCACCATGCGGGCCAACAGATCGAAGAACATCAGAGTGTGTGCCAGCAAACAAACCCGACCAGTACACCCCCGGGAGAGGAGGGGAAGGGGAGAGGCAGGAGACAAGTCCCTTTCAAATGAGGGAGATAAATCTATTGATTTGAGATCAGCATGTTGCATTACTGCTGCTGCCCCAGAGGAGCTGGGAGGTGGAGGAGGGGATACAAGAGAAGGTGGTTTGAAGCCATGCAAGTGGCATGGTTTGAAAGATTTGCTAATTCTTCCTACAGTATGTGTCGGTTTCATTAACCCTAACTCAGACTGAAATATCTCAACAACCTCACCACAATTTTCTCCATCACCACTAAGATTGGGTTAGCCCTATTGGCCTCAGCTGTACTTTGTGTTTATTAGTAAATGTTTGCATTCTAACACGCTTAACTATTATAACATTATATCTGCCTAACATTATCATGTTAGCATTGTCATTGTGAGCTTGTGAGTTTGATCACATTAGCATTCAACTTTGATTCACTGAAAGTATGTGACAATTCATATTTTAGGCAAGCTTCAATGCATTCAAACACTACTACAATACTGTACCAGGCTCAACAGGTCCAAACAGATACATCATCTTCTGCAACTTTTTACACTTTACTTTTGTTATGGCCATAACAAGCAAGGTATACAATGTTGATGTATGGCCCTAGCAGATGCAGGTATTGGCTAATCTTGTAACTTGTGCAAACATGAGGGTTGATGTTAGAGTTATCACTCTGCCAATATAAATCTTTGAAGAAAGTAAATCAGCATATTTCCCAAAAGTCTGAAGAAATAATAATTGCCAAAGGTAAGTTACCTATTGTCAATATAAACACAAATTCATCTTCTAGCAACCATAACAGGGTAATTGAATCCATCTTTTCAAAAGGTTATTGATTCTTGTTCTGCTGACTAGTCTAGTCAGTGTGTGTGGTGGAGCTACATTTTGTTGTAACAGGAGACTGAAGTCCTCACGCTCATTAACCCTTTTAGTTGGGCAACATTGAGCAGCAGGCAAAATATTTATATTTTTCTATCAATATTTCATCACCAGCTCAGGCCAAACAAAGCCAGGGGCTTTGGCCGTAATGGTCCCATCTGTCTATAGATCTTAAGGACATCAGTGTATGGGTGTCCTTTGACACCAGAAAATAGGCTTCGACATGAAGGAAAAACACTGCACTCACACTCACAGGATCCATGGATGTTAGCTGCCTGGAAGGCAAAGTGTGTCCTGCTTTATTTGGATGTTTCCTCACAGATGGCCTCTTCATGTTGGAGCAGGAGATCAAGTTTCAGGAGTTTGAATGAAGCGGACATTTCAGCTGTTAGGACAAATCAGCTCTGTCCAAATACATCAAAGGCATTTTTTACACAAGCAGTGATCTGAGCCACATTTTTTTATTAACTAATTAATACCACTAACAACTGCTGGAAATGTCTAATCACCTCTCAGCTGACAAAAGGTTGTCTGCCCTGGTTTGCTGAAAATCACAGTTACCACATTAAGGAACGTTTGTTTGATCAGCCTGACGGTTCTCCTTAAATTCAGACAACATGAACTGATCATCATTATTACATTTTATTTGACTCCATATAGTTCTACCTATGGATATAAAAAGTATAAATATAAATAATTAATTAATATTAATCCAACACTATCAGCATGGTATCCTGCTCTGTAAATTGTTCATTGTGTCTTAGGAGTGAGAGTGACCTCATCTTTGCCAGGCCCATTAGCTTCCAGCACAAACCACAGGGGAAGAGTCCATTAACCCCTTACCTGCTCAGTAAAGAAGCATTAAGTGAAATGTTTAGAAACAAGGAGTAATTGATAGTTTATTGAGAGACCACTGCACTGATAACATTTGGGATATTTATAAGAGCAAAGTAACAGACAAACAAAAGATTGAGGCAAAGAAATTAACAGTGATCTAAGTTGGGGTGTTGCACTATATATATGTATTAATACAACTATGATTTATTTATATTCATATCATTGTATATCATGTAAATAATGCAACTGCTCTGAAATGATTTTTATTTATTTCTGTTCTTGCTTTATCCCACTCACCCAATACACAAATACACAAGTAAATGTGTAATACATTTGCCCAAACAATAAGATTTTCATAAATGTTTTTGATTGAAAGCATTTTGTATTTTCAAGTGTTTTATATTGATATCATTATCGTTGACGCTTTTGGCCTCAACACTTGTGTCGTGAAAATCTAATCATGACAGCAATATGAGAAACTTAAATGAAATGTATCACAAATTGAAATAGCAAATGTTCAAAATAAATTCTATGGAAATCTGGAGACGGGTTGACGGACATTAATGGAGCCCAGATACAGCTCACCGCGCTCGGGTTACGCAAACCACAGCGCAGGAGAGCCACTTCTGCCTCTAATTGGTGGTAATTAACCCCCCATGGTCATTGTTCTTGTCTCATTGTGTTTAAAGAGGAAAGGTCAGTGAACATGGGAGCCTTTTCCACTCAGACAGGTAGCTGAAGAGCCCAGATTGAATGACAGAGAAATATTCTGATGGGTATAAAACATCCTGATGTGCTCTGTTCAGGTCGTTATTTCCTTTTGTCCCAAAAAATGAATATCACTGTTGCTGAGATAAAGGTAACCAGGTAAATGTAATGGTGGTGATTTTTTGTTGTTGTACTACACGTGTTAAGAAAGGCTAAAATCACAGTTTTTTTATTTATTTCTGAAACGACGAGACAAATCTGCACTCATCATTCTTATTGGCATTGCACCTATTTGACATTTTAAATTTACAAGACACAAAAATGTATATATATATATATATATATATATATAAAAAGAAGCTAATAAAATACAAATATAAAGAAAACAAATGAAACCCATACTTCCTAGTGAAGTGTTTTTATATAGTCATTTGAAAGTAGATTTTGAATTGGCAAGCCATAAAGTAAAGATGAGATTTATTTTCCAAACATCATAAAGATTAAATTCACCATTCCCAGAAGCTACAGATCAATTGCATTCATATGAGAACACATATTGGTTGTCAGGATGTTATAACTTTGGCAAGCCTCCTGGAGAAGGAGAATCCAGACAGTCCATGTGTGTCAAGAAAATTCTCTCAATATCCACAACTGCTTATTAGTCAAATGAGTGTTTAAACCTTAAAAAATGACGTGTTAAAGTTTATACCTGCAGACTTCTGAGAAAACTAGGAACCCAGGTGCATTCAAACTTTTTAACTGAATCATTACCAACTCAAGGAATTAGTTTCCACTTAAAAACTATTTATAAAAGAGTCTCTTATTAGAAAGTGCCACCAAACGTCTAGGTATCGAGTGTTGCTTCAGTTTCAAAACCTTGAAGGATCCATTTCCAGCATGGCTGCACTCTCTTTGCCAGCGGCCCTGTGCACTTCATCTCAAGAGGTCATGGGCCTCGACCCTGAACAATGGCCTCCTTTGTACGTGTGCTGTCTGAGAGTGACAAGGACTCCTGAGGAGACACGGTCGCACAGGACCGTCCATTAGGGCTCAGTCCTGTGACGCCGCCAACTTTCATGCTGCGCTATTGTTACCCTGCTCTCCCCTGAGAGGTGGACACAGAGTGGGTAATGAGGGGTAATTGGTCCAGGGTCAAGGATGATTAATTCCCTTGGTCAGGTGTCAGCTAGTTTTCATACCTGGCTGGCTGGTAGACAGGGAGGAGGGAGGGGAAGGTGGAGGGAATATGAGACGTGGAAAATTTGTTGGGTAAGGGGATGTGAGTCTAGGCGTCCACATACATGGACAACCAGAGATTGTTTACTAAATAAGTCCCAGAGTGGACCTTTCATACAGAAACCAACTTTCTATTCCCTAAAAAAACACAGGTTGTACACGACCCCTATCACACCAGTATACATTTCTCAGGATCATATCTTTCCAAAAAACAAAGTTGAAAGATCTTCCCCCTGCAACCGCTGAAGCCAGATTGAGATTGATAGCTGTCCCCATGCCTCCTACCTCCCCTTCAGCTTGACTGACTAATCTGAATACCTCTCCAGCCCTCATTCTAACCGGGCAATTTTGGACACTGATTATCCTGCAACCTCTGTGTGCACGACAGTAAATGCAGGGGCTGGTTGGTAATTGACCAGGCAAAGACTGAGACGCCTGCCGTGTAATTGAGCGGGGGCTGAGGGGCTCTAGCAGGACTGAAAGGGTCCGAGGATCCCTCTCTGCCCATTAGACCTGGCAGGGGGTCTCCTGTGCCTGTGGACTCCACCTTGAGGCCCACACCGTACCCGGCAACATAATACGTGACCGACACCTTTCAGTGGGGATCGGTGCACAGAAACAGCTGCTTTGTCCCAGAGACTGAAGGACGGGGTAATGATTTTAACATTTAACATTATATGAACACGTCCTTATTCTCTCTGACATTCACTTGTTGATCCAATTAACTGCAATGGGATTTAGATAAGAAAAGCCTCCACTTGTTTGAGGTGAAAACTGCTTCTTTAAAATGTATTATGCAGGTGGTTTGACTTCTTTTAAGTTTTCAGAAAAATCATCACTTATTTGTAGTGTCATATTATTGTAATTTGCCATTTTACATTTATAGAGGAACTGATGTTAGTGTGCATTTGAGTCTAAAGGTCATATAAGCGAGACTGAGAAAAACATCCATTCATACCAGGATATCGATTATTCAAACAAAGGTATAATATCCTGAATTGAAATGCTTCTGCCCCCTTTCTTCTGTTCTCTAAGCTCAAAGACCCCCTGTGGTGCAGGGAATATGCATATGGGGCCAATTGCTTTTTCTTTCCATCTGACTTGTGCCATTTGAGCTCAGAAATGGCCTCATCACTTCTGCTCCAGCGGCTATCATCAAACCACCATGCTGACTATCGGTGTGCAAAATTCACGCACTGCTACCGCTTCATCTGCATATTGTAAATATGATCCAGTGTCTGCGCTGCCCTGAAATATTCACGGGGCAGCGACTATATAAGGCTATACAGTTAAACAGGCAGGCCCTGATAAATAGGCAGTCTGCCAAAAATTAGAACAAATAATCACCTACGCAATTAGTCGCAAAGGGGCTGTTTTCTATAGCCACAGTTTTTGCTTCATTGCAATGCTCATTATTTACCACAAAGAGAAAAGAAAAAAACGCATTTCAGTCTGCTTTATTCCTGAAACAATTATTCCCTAGTTACAATATTTGTACTGACCTACTGATGCATAAAAGGTGACAAACTAAAAAAAAATGAAATACTAGTAAATACATTCTAAAGAAATGCTCACCCAGAAAAAAACTATTAATCATCTGTAAATCTAATTCTAACTATTTTCATGGCATTGTGTAACATCTTTTATATTTTTCCTCTCTATTCGTGACAATAGAAGCTTAACATTTTACAGAAAGCGTCTAGTGTGCTAGCTACTGTGCTAGATACCCTAAATATGACTAACAGTAGACAATAAGCCAAAAAGCACAAAATCTAAACCTACTACTGCTTAAGGCAGCAGAGAGAGGAGGAAAGAGAGAAAGATGGTTTTCAGGAATGCACAAGTTATTTCTTGACACTGGAGAGACCCTGCAAACGGTGGTGTTCCCTTAACCTGTGGAGGAGAAGAAGGACAAAGAATAAGGTGGTGGATTAAAGGCTAGTAATAAGGTCTAAACATGTGGAACAAGTCGCTTTAATAGACATTTGTGACTGTTCTGTGCAGCGGTTGAGAGATTTCTTATAATGCAAGGGATGCTAACCTGACAGCATTAATCCTGATGAATCCAGTGGCATCACATGGGTCGTAGTCTCCCTGCACGTCCATGCTGTTGGGAAAATACGGTTTAAAAAAAAAATAGGCTTGTGAGTCCTCAGAGACCAATCTTCAAATTCGCTCGAGGAAAACATTGCTATGAGCAACTACGAAAGGAAAGACTTACAGGAGATTGTGCTAACAAAATGATGTCAATGTTTGGTATCATTGCAGTAAACACAGGAGCCTCATCAACTATATAGGAAAACTGGATCATTGACAATGCTTTGAAATGATATTGCGATCGATCATCGTCTGAATGCTCGTCTTTATCATTGTTTGTGTTGAATAACCGAGGATCAATATCTGCAGAATGAAAACTGGCTCATGTACACAAGCACACAACAGACGCACATAACCCATTTTAAAACAATCCCATCATATCAACACTGAGCCAAGTGTTGAGAGGATTTTCTAATTAGATATTTCTGTATTCAAGTTTATCTGCTTGTTCTTAAAAAACAAAACAAGACGCAAATCTAAAACTTGTGCTACTCTGCTTCTATGTCATTGAGGCTGTCATCTTGTCTTAGTGTGTGCGAGTGTCTCACAAAGAGTGTCCGTGTGCTGTGTAATTACAGCAGTTTCTACCTGCAGTGCTTAATACACTCCCTAATACACTGAGTCCTCTCTTCCCTGCGACACCCCCAGCTCCCAGTGTACAGCCTTCACGCCTTCTTCAAAAGCACTTAGCAAAAGAGGAAATTGCCAACAATTGATAGGATAAACACTATAAAAAGAAAGACCGACGACTAAATCATCTACTCTCAATACAAGGCTCCCTGCCCGGCACCTGAACACCATTATGAGTGAGTGGCTTTAAAGAATATGTGTGTGGGTGTGTAGCTGCGAGCATGGGATATTTTGTGTATTCCTTTAAGAAACCCTGCAGTCTAATTGAGAGTGGAGCCAGCGGACAGTGAGGAGGGTGACATTTCTCTCTCAGAAGGGTGCGGTGACGGGCTGTATTACCACTGTGTTAATGACGCCGTTTACTGTTGCCTGTGGAGAGCCAACAGGATGTCAGCGGGGGCTTCATGCCTAATCTGGTCTGTGGGTGTGTGTGTGTGTGTGAGATTGTAGCAGGTCGTCATGAAGTGGTAGATGAGTGTGCATGTGAGAAACGGCAGCTTCCAGGTGTATCACTGTATGGTACACTACATGTATGCATACATTTGCACTCTTTTAATACTTTTTAATAAAGCACAATAACTTCATATGTACAAATATACATATTTTGTGACTGAAGATGAATAATTGAATTGGACTGTGGGCAGTAGAGAAATGACATGGTTAAGCATTTAAGAAGGATGGCCAAATACTTATCTAATATGTCAATTTATCTGATTAGTGGATTTATTTTATGTTAATATTTCAAACAAGTATTATACAAATATTTCCAGTCAAGTTTCCTTTATGATATGTGCAATTTATTAATTAACAATTAAAGTCACCTTTGATATCAAAATGTATTATTTAAGATAAGATATTATTAATCCCTGTGGGGAAATTCAGGAGTTTAAACCACATTGAAAAAAAGGGCAGCACAGATTCACACAAGATTAAAGATTAATATAATTAAAGGTACAATTAAAATTATATAAAGTTAAGTAACTTTAAAATAAGAAATTATTTGAAATGAACATATATACATATTTGGGTCATATATATACATATTAGATATATTTACATGTATGTGTCCCGGTAAATCCTTCCCTAAGATTTTATTTCAAAAACAGATACGGAGATTATATAAAGTAATTGAATGTTTTTTATTATTAAATATTGGAGACACAACATTGGTTACATTTAAACCAACTAAATATTTTCAATGGTTGATCAGAAGGTAAGAAAAAGGTGCTAATGAAGAACCGCATTACTTGAAAATAGTTGTTGTTCTTCATTAGCACGGTTTAAAGATGTGTTTCACTCTGCATGACTACATTTGAAACTGATTTGTGCTCCCTCATGAGGAACCACTGCCCCATCTGTCAGGGGCCTCCAGGACTTTGTGATGCTGCAACACAACACCTCTGTCTCACTCATGTGTCGGCCCAGATAAGAAATGTGTCTTCACAAGGTCAGGTGTTGAACTGAGAAAGCAAGACTTCATCAGTGAGAGTTTCTTAGCAACTGACTGGATGAAAGATGTATGAGTCGTAGATCATCTTGAGAGTGACTCAGCAGTAAAGTAAATCATGTATTACTCAACACAGAATACTAACAAAAACTGAGACAAAGCTTTATCCAATACAATACAAATGCTATGTGTTAAAAGGAAAGTTGAACCCAAAACAGACTTTTTTTCTGTAGTGCATTTTATCAATCTAGATATATATGTAATGAAAAAAGGTGACACTCGCCTTCCGGTGATTAACACTATTTCTTTCTTTCTACTTAACTACTCCAACACTTGGCAACTTACACCAAAGCTACACAGATTGATAAATAGCAACACAGTTAAGAAGAAATGTATATATATTTTTTGGGGCAATGTCTGAATGAGTACAGTGTCAACTCTATTTATCTCTCTCACACAGGACAACATATCCATCCAAATTGAATGGCTGACCATGTGAGACATGTCCTAGCTTTACTCTTTCTGACCTGCTTAACGAGCATGACACCCAGGTACTTTCCTTTTAAAACCCACAGAAATCTCCTCCCTCCTCTGGCTGAAAAGGCCATTAGCTCTCTGACTGGAGTGTGTGTGACTGAAGAGGAGATGGAGAGGCATATGGAGGGTTTTTACTTTGGTCAGTGCTGAGCCTGGCCAGAGGGCATCAGGGGTCAGCGTCCTGAACAAACCCACTGTTAGTGCAGCTAAGAGGCCACGGGGGTGCAGTAGGCGGGGCTGAGGTCGGGTCTGCCCTCCAGGAACTGAGCTTGACACTTCTCTGATGTCTTTGTGAGGCAGGGTCGGTTTAGTATGTTGATGTAGAGGTCATAAGAGAAACTTGGGCGAGCTGACCTAGCAACAGGCTGATTGGTGAACATGTGGAAAAGGCCGCACTGTGCCAGGAGCAGCCAAACACAGCTGTCAAGAACAAGCACACACTTTGATTCTCTGACACATGGCACAGGGTTTGAACATCAAATTCAATGAACTTTTCAAGCTCAATTCCCTTGAAACTAGAGGACCCAACACTGCATAGTTGGAGGTACTGATCCTTACTTTCACAATTTTTGAGGAAGGTTGTGCAAATGCAGGAGACAGTTTAAAAAGTAAAAAATCCTAAGAACTATTTTTGTCAAAAATATATAAATGTAAGAACTGTTAATGATCCCCATTTGTTTCCTCAGACATACAAACGTTCAATACAAATGATTGGAACCATGACACATAGAAACACAGAATGACATTATGTCCTTGCTTACCTGACCAACTCTTCATTGTAGAGGGACTTGGGTGACTCTCGTCCCATGATGTAGACCTGGCCCTTGAAGACAGACAGCTGTACTTTGCCCTCCACATTCTCCTGGGACTTGTTTATGCAGTGTCGCACAAAATCACACTCGGGACTGTACCAGAAACCTGAGGCGAGCAAGCAAACAGAAACATATTTAAATAATATATGGTGAAGGTTTGTTTAAAACTGTTTTAGTTTCTATTGTCTCATATTTGCATTCATATATATATATATATATATATATATATATATATATATATATATATATATATATATATTCATATATATATATATATATATATATATATATATATGTATATTAACATCAACTATTATAATGTATTGTTATCAATTAGAACATTGGGGAAACTATATACACGATGGAAAAGTGGAGAAAGAGACTCCTCCTCTGTACATCTACAGGCGTGTGTGTGTGTGTGTGTGTGCGTGATGCCCACACACTTGTCTTTCATGAGCTGAAACTGTGTTTTGGTCTCATTTCTGTTCCAGGTGAAGTTCATACTCCCCTTTCTTTTGTCTCATTTCTCTGACCTGGCCCTTCAATCTCTGAGACAGATGGGCGAGATTGTGTCTGTATATGTTCAGAGGTCGGACACGCCCCACTCAGCGGGGGTCCTCCTCTCATCCGCGGCTGACCTCCACCTCATCATCTGGCCATGTTCAAAGACACAAACCTTCCCCGTCTCGCTGCCTCTGGATTGGCACGAGGCGTCCGACATGACAATCGAACACAGGCGCAGTTACATTTAAAGCCGACTAGTTTTATTCCTTCTTCATGTTCTGTGTACATGTTTCTCTATATATCTCTGTACGGTGATTTTCTTGAGGGATATTTCAATGATTATTATTTTCATTATGGATTCTTCAATTACATTTTGTTTTCAATCTTAAAGCGAGGATTTATATATGTTACATTAAACAATAAGGATTTATTATTTACATTTACATGAAACCACCTTTGATTAAATCTCTCTAAATCGATGACGGAATTAAATGACACATAATACACATGTAGCTGTTGTTTACTTTCCCCTTGTCCATTGCTAAATCTGTACTGCGCTACATCTAATTGCTGCAGATTCTCTTGTAAAAATGTGTTTGGGTAATTAATGACGTATTTATGCAAAACAGATGCAGGACAGGCGGATTGTTAACATAAGCCCCATTGCCAGCAGTCAGCTATCAATCTGCAGACTCATTAATGATTTAAACACACATTGGGTTTAATCTCTGCCCTGCTTCTGGAGGTAGCACCTGTGTGTGTGTGTGTGTGTGTGTGTGTGTGTGTGTGTGTGTGTCCTTTCTCTGGAGGGTATAACTGAAGTGGCCTAGTAGTCAGTCTCTAATGGCACTGATCCTATTATGTGGATGAAGGTGCAGGAGACTGGAGACAGAGCAGAAGGGATGATTAAGACACCTGAGCCGAGAAAAGCTCACACACACACACACACACACACACACACACACACACACACACACACACACACACACACACACACACACACACACACACACACACACACACACACACACACACACACACACACACACACACACACACACACACACACACACACACACACACACACACACACACACACACACACACACACACACACACACACACACACACACACACACACACACACACACACACACACACACACACACACACACACACACACACACACACACACACACACACACACACACACGGTAAGTCTTTCAGTCTGCCGATAGTCTTTCTGCCTATCGGTCCACTAAAACTGGTTGAGAAATCAACTTGTCTCATGTTGTGTCCTGGATGAATTGAGACACTGTTTCTAAATATCCTATTTATACATTTATGATATTTATATATCCTGCATGTCCGTGCTGCAATTTTGTGTTGCTTATTCCAGGAATTACACACAAACATTGATATACAGGCTTGGTCTAGTTTTATATCTGACATGTACAATTACCAGTGATGATCACCAATACGATTTTGTAAAGGCAAACAATTGAGATGGTGCAAATGACAATAAGGCATAATTAATCAGTTAGGAACATATTACCGTAAGTCTTTATGGACAGTTACTGTGGAAGTCTAATGCCCAATCGTTGTATACGCAGCTTAACCTGTACCGAGATAAATATACCGGCATGCCCTTCTTTAAAGTTATGACTAAGCAATGAGGCCAGAGATAGAGGGGAATGAAAGACAATACATACAACAGATTAAGTGAAACCATCTTATTAGAGCGTGTATTATAGGGACTTACCGTTGTAGACGAGTTCAGCAAATTTGATCCCGAGGCCCCGTTTGATGCGACGCACTTCTTTGTCCATGGTAAAGGTCTCAATGTCTAAATGAGCCTGGAACAGAATTGTGCCTCCTGGGGTTTCATAAATCCCTGACGAACAGAACAAAAAGAATACAAAAAATGTTGTATCATCTATCATGTTTTTGAGACACAAGTTATAGAAATTGTAGCAAATAGTACACATAATCCTCCACCACATCACTTAATTTGATCACAACAAGCACCTCTGTCCACACTGCCATCATCAGAGGCCATTCATAGGAATACAAGCCCTGTTCTTCTGACACAAAGCTCTATTAGCAATCAGCCGGCTGACAGACAGGCCTTCACAGCGCTCACAGAACATGGATGAGCCTGTCCTGTGTAAATGACAGGGTAGGAGGCCCCTGCCAGCCTGGAGCCCGGACCTAGGCTCTGCCTACCCTGCAATTTACCCCCTCTGGACAGGGAGGGAGGGGTGAGGGGAGAAAAGATGAGGTAGATGGCAGGAGAAATGAAGCTGCCAATCACATGTCAGCTAAAACAAAAGGGGGGCAGTGGAAGTGCTCCCTGACAGATTTGACAACAGAAATTGGAGTTTTATCAATGACATCCATTTTTGTCAGGGCTGAAATTGTGAAAAACCTGAGAGTAGGTTTCCCAAGCCAATACATGGTTTCTCCCATCATCTGTCAATTTGAATGATTGTTAAATAAAAATGGATTTACTGCCAACCAGAAGTTTTGAAGCCATCAAAAGACAGCTAAATGTCACAATTTGAGTGGTGTATTATCTTTAAAACGTGTTTCTGCCATTTAAACAGATTAACACCATTTAATCTCTTCCGATCTGGGAAGCAGCTCAAATCTGTAAGACCCCAAACACTCCTAAAGCGTTCCTGATCTGAAAATGGAGAAGCACCTTCTTTATGCTGGCGGCCAAGAGCTTAGCAATGCTGCTAATTGTCTAAATCCTCAAAAGGTTTCCACCTGAGCTAGAACGGCTTGTGGCTTTTTAGTGATCCAGGGCCACGGAGGGCACGTAGGGACATTTCCGTTGGCTCTATCAGATAAATCAGTTAAAGATGCCCTCCAACACAACTTGGCTTAAGTACCCTAAAAGAGAGCTGGCTTATCAGCGAGGAGCAAACAATGAAACGCTATCTGGGCCAGCTCCGACAGTGGCAGTTTAGTTAAGCTTAAAGAGACAACACCCCCAGTGGTTTTGGAGTTTTAACTCTTTCATACGGTTACTGCAGGTATGCTAACCATGCTGCAGGCCTGAAGGGGTTCAGGTCAGGAATGAATTCTTCCTGCGCTGATCCCCTTTAACCCTTGGGCAAAGAGTCCATCATAAACAGGCAACACATGTTTAAAAAAGCAGATCAATATCTTTAAATGAAGATTTAAGTACAATTTAAAGTGAAACTGTGCTATTTAGAGGAGGGACATTCCTGTATGAGTAATGTCAATACATGGAAACAATATTTAAAATGTTTTGGGGCTGTAAGAATGATTTCAGTGCATCAGTCTTTGAGTTTTTACAGTAGCAAGGACTGGACGTCAGGCAGCCTGTTAATGATTAAGAGACACAGCAATTTCCGACTGCTTTTGATAGGTGCACCTCTGCTAACGCCATCACCGGCGCACAGGTCAAAGGCCTGACAGCACTGTGACAGGTGGGAAATGTTAGTCTGACACACAGGCTGTTGAATGTTTTGTAGCACAGTGACAACATTCTTGACAAACCATTTCAAACCCCCCCGCCTCCCTGACCCCACACAAATAAAAATGACCCAACACAAATAGGTATGACATGTGCCCATTCAATCCCTCCCATCATCTATTGTGCTAACAAGACTGCCAGTCCAGAGGAGACCAACATGTACACTTGATGGTAGTTATTCAACCACTTGGACACCTTGTGCTCCACCTCTTCCTACTGCTTCAGTGGAGGAAAAAGCTTTGATCTTTTGTTCAGTCGAGGGGAGAGAAAAGTGGGCTTCCCATTTTCCAATTTCTACCTGCCAAGTTGCGCCACAGCTACAAGTCTGTTGGCCAGTCAATTTGCCAATCATAAAACATATGGGGGGGGGGGGGGGGGTGCGTCATGCAAGGCCAGGACAGCTCACTGCCCTCGTGCATTAGCTGCAGTAACACATGTAGAGATCTAACAAAGGAGCTTTTCAAGTTGCCTGTTGACACCAGAGATAAAGAGACAGAAACCTCCCTGTGCGACTGCATGTGCACATACGTGATCCACTGTGTATTTGTGTGTATCCAGTGAAGCGTGTGTGCCGTTATCTTGTTCCCAGTGTGGGTGTTTTCTGTATGTTTGTGCATGCATAAGAGAAGGAAAATAACTTCAGTGGCTTTTATTCCAGGTGAACCAGAGAAAAACCTTTCCTTGAAGGAGAGTGTGATTTTCATCCGGCCCGCTTTAATGGAAGTGGAAAAGCAGGTGTGACAAAAAGCACTCATGTAAAATAACTGCAAATTGCATGAAAGCCCTGGACAGACACTGAAAGGAAAGCTTTTGAATAGATGTAGAATTAAAATATTCAGACGTTTTTCAGAGAAAGTGGCAATATGTCTCCCTGCATATTACAGCGTATATCACTGTTTGTCTATGTGCACCTGTCAGGCTGATTTGTATACAGAAACAAATATATCATTACCTAGACAGTTGAAAATAAATATAAATGTTTAATTCCTTACCTCTGGACTTCATGCCAATGAAACGGTTCTCTACAATGTCAATCCGACCCACGCCATGTTTTCCACTAAGAGAAGGAGGGCCATACACATTTCAGTGGAGAAAAACCTGCTAGACTCAAACATAATTATCTTTTTATACACAATACAACATATAATTACAAATTCCAATGAATACAGAGAAAATAAAAAATAAATCACACCCTTATTTTAATAATTGTCTGAGTGAAATATCCAAACACCTATGAGCATCATTGGTATAGTGATTAGAAGAAGCTTTTGTATCTGTTTTGTTCATCATCTACTTTCCTAAAATATGATATTTAGAATAGCAAAGCTAAAAAATAAATAATCCCTTGACTAAACACATTTATTCGACGTAATACATGTTACAATTTAGTTTTCGATGCATGTAATGAAGAAGCAACTTTAACTTAACCAGATGCCTTATAAAATCAATTGCAGTGTATAAAGTTAAAGACAATTTCCCCCAAAAAGCCCTCATCTGCAATGAGCTTCTAACGGTGTAGATCACATATATCTCCTCAGATGGCTGACCTTCAGTACTTTTTATTTATGTCGACAGAGAGTGAGACAGAGTGGAGGAGACAGGGGAGGGAAAGCTTTGCTGGGATCTGATCCCAGACCAGCAGCGACAGACACACTTGATTCCAGATGTGGTGCGCTTAACCACTGCTCCACCTCTGGGGACACTTACATAAACATAGTAAACAAATCATACATGGAAGGTAAAGGTGCTTTCAAATAAAAGCTTTAATGACAATACAAAAAAAGGCTTACCCAATCTCATTGAGGTATGAGAAGATATCCAGGGGTGAGTCCTTTGATGTGGTCTCCTTCACATTGGTCACCTTCACAGGCACTCCTGAAGGGGAAACAAAATTTATTATATTACAATTCATTTGTTTCTTATTTATAATCTTTGCCCTGAATTAATTGAATTTCATTTGGAACCCATCTTTGGGATAGTGTTAAGAACTCAATAAAACCATGTCACAATCTAACTGGCAGGAAGAAAAGTAGAACATTAGCATCAGTTTCAAGCTCTGCATTGGAACAAAGTTTATTGCATTTTTCCTATCTAATAGAAATAAATTCAAATCATAATTTGATGTTAAAGATTCAAAAACTGAAACAGCAATTAATGTAACATGTTCTTCTTATCTTTGTAAGTTAAAAGAAATGTGTATTTTGATTTGAAAATAAAAATGTATTTTGTCCAGTAATTCAGTTTGTAGATATGATATCAATGTTTCATAAATATAGCCTTTAAACACAGAGCTGTCATGGTCCTTTGGGGCTTTTTTGGAAGAAAAACAAAAACACACCTGTATGCATTTGTATGATCAAATTCCAAACAAGAACAGAAGTCTACAGGCTAATCTACAAGTAATGAAGCACCCAAAGATTCATTCAAGATTCAAAGGCTTATTGTCATAACATACAAAACTACGGTGTAATTATGTTATTTATGAAAAACTTAGATTGGAGGTTCCTCAACAATGCAATTTACAAGACATACAAAAATAAATATTAAAAAAACACAATTAAAAATAGTGCAAGCCCAAAGTGATTTTCAATTATATCGGATAATCAAATTGACAAATAATTCGCACGAATCTAAATTGATACCTGACAGGAACAGTTAATCGACCAGTTTGTGAAATGGCTTTTAAGAAACCAATTATAAAATAAAGAAATTGCAAAGACTTGATACAATTTGCTGACAAGTGCTCATTATCTCAGCCACTGAAATCAATAGCTGTCAGCTAAAAGTAAAAGCCACCACAAAAGGAGGTGGTGAGAAAGGCTAATAAATTCAAAGGCCCAGCTCATTTGAAAGCTGTGAAATCGTGGGCAGGCCTTTTCCTAATTCAATTACACACGCAGCTTTGTTACCCATACTCTCCTTAGCGCTGAGATTTTTTGCACCACTGGGTGTTTGTGTGTTCATGCGCATGTGCAGGAGACAAAAAAAAAAAAACAAGTTGCAGATTCATCATCATCCATCTACCTGGTATCATGTCTCAAACGCACACACATTTTCTTTTCCTTTTTTTTTTTTTTTAAACACCCACGCTCAATCCACACACTTCCTCTCTAAAGCCTCTTAAACCAAGTACACATCAATCACTGTCATGGACCTGCTTATTCATGGCCTTCAATGAGCAACATGGGGCCAAAGGTGGAGGCGAGGAAACAAACACGAGACATGGCTGTGTGTCCTAGTGTGTGAGAAGGGAATATAACCATGTGCGCACTACACAAGAAGAGGATAAGATCTGCTGATATTCCCTCTTCATCCACACAGTGCTCATTCCTATACACACACACTTTAGCATGCCTGCAGTTGTCAGTCACACAGCTTTGAGGTGAAGAGCAGCACTTCTGTTGGCCTTTCAACCGGCGCTTACAAAGCTTTGATAGGAATGACACGTGAAGGACTTGACACATTTTTTCGGACAAGGGCTTTGTTAATGGCCCATTCTCATATCGCGGGAATCGTGCTTGCTCCCATGGCAGAAGAAAAACCTACCTCCCAGTGCAGGAGAGGGCAGTGTGGATGGTGCATTATCAAAACTGCACCCCCTCCCAGATACCTAATAATTAGATTAAAAGTTCAAATAAATTAAGTGTCTGAACGTGGGAGTGTAGGGGCTGGCCTTTCGTCCCTGCGCTCTCTTTTTGCTCACTCTCGCCATCATACGGGTTCGATCATTCACTGAGGGGTCTTTTTCTCTCTCCGTGATCCTTTTCTTCAGTTTTTTCGCAGCCTAACAGTGCAGACAATGGGAGCACAGACACAGTTGTAGGAAAAATTACTGCTTTACATTTTTCCTCTCTGTCTCTTTTTCCTCTATACTTCTTTGGTATGAAAAGAGGGAGGGATGATTTTTTCTTTTCCTTCTTAAAATAGGGAGAGAATCTGGGAATGGAGTGTTTGACGGGGGAAAAGGTTCCTGTCGTTAAATATTCTTTTTTAATCAGTGAGAAAACTTTGGTGAGAAAGGCAGGGATGAAAAGGTGGGAGGGGGAATGAAATGAAACATTCTTGTGCTGATCTTGTGCTCAGAGGGAGGAGTAGGCTCGGGCCTTTGTGTGGACAACTAAAACAGCTTTTGTCATAGAGTGCTCAATAAAAGGCACAGAGAATATGTGTGAAAACGTAGCGCAGGCCTGCAAAGAACCCGCGAAAGCAGACTCGATTTACTACTGCATCTCTGTTTGACAAAAGCATATCTCACCTCCAGCTGAACTGACACCAACCTACTTGTTTCTTTGAGAAACTGCTAACACTTTACCAGTTTCCCAAGGAAAATATTCAGAACACCGTTTCAGTGCAGATACATATTGACTTCTCAATGGCATTTTAAATCGTCACTTTCAGCAGCTTAAGTGGTCACAAATGTTCCCACCAACTCTTCTGCCAACCTTCTGAACTTCCCTTATATTACAGCTCATAAAAGCTGCCCATTAAGTCAATATGATCAGAGGAGCTAGTGTCTCTCCTCCGATTGAAGTTAGTGATCTGCAGCCTCCACTAGTGACCAGGGATGATGAAGGGACATCTGTGCCATTTGCCCCAGGCTGGGATGTTTCTTGCCATTTACTCTTTACGCAAGCATGTGACACTTTCCACCATTCAGCTCGGCCCTCTTGGCAATATATCTAATGAGCGTTTCTCTGGCCCCTCAGGGCTTGGTGTATTAGCTGGAGTTAATGCTTCCGGCCTGTGTGTGCCCTGGAGCTAAACATGGCAGCTTTGGATCGAGTAATGCTGTGAAGGGTTGAGGATAAGTCTGGGTGGTCAGGAAGGGTGATAAAGTGCAACAGGGTCAGTATGAGAGCTGTAGCCCTGCGGCCATAAACACCAATGTTAAGTAATAAGGAAGAACGTGGACCCTGAGTGAGGATGGACCCTATATCTCATTGATGCAACAGAGAAGTTCAGAGCTGATAATTAGATAAACAAATCATGCTAAGTAAACCTATAATAGGAAACAGCCTATTGTAGCCAATCAAATGTAATCAACTAATCTGATTGCAAATTAATTCGACCTAAAATCGGACATATTGCAAGCTCAAATGCAAGAGACCAGGTTGCATTAAGCAGACAAACACCAAAATCAATTTCACAAATATAAGGCCGATTATATTCCAGATGTTTTAAATTGTTCTACTTAATTGTGTTGCAGATCTTTCTTATATATAAAGGGAATTAAAAAACATATTTTGTATATATTAGATATTTTTTGGCATTAGGTTTTTAAAAACTGTTAAGATGATAAGGTTAAGGCTGACAGATATCAACAGGTGAACCGTGTACGAAACACAAACCGTTGCTGAACTCTATCTCAAGTACATCGGGGGTGTTGGGAGACTCTTCTGGGTTCTTGGTCATCAGGTACAGGTCAGCCGGAGCATTGCTCTGAAACACACACAAAGACACACACTCACTCTATTTCACACACTTGATTCCCCTTGATGAATAACGCAGACCTTCTGAGACCTCTTCAAAGTGCGGATGGGGAGACTATTGTGTGAGGTGATAACGGACAACTCCAGACATAGCGAGAGAAGAAAAGAGAGCATGATGCGTGAAAAAAGGGAAACCTGAAAACACCATCAAGAGTTGAGTGGGGACGAAAAGAAAAAAGGAAAAGAAAATCAATGTTCCATTTTTCTCCTCTATTTGATTCATTTTCCCTGCGAGGCCCTTCACCACAGGGGGAAGACGGGGTAAAGTGGGAGGCAGCGAGAAAGAGAAAGGGCAAAAGAAAGAAATGACTCCTATCCACGAGAATAGTGAACACTTGACAAGTCAAATCACACCTGATAATATAAAAGGAACCTATTAGTCCTCAATATTATTCTGCCTGTCTGTGAAAATCTTAGATCTGATTCTATCATGTACCTTTGTTGCCTACATGCTTTCACTTTCTCTTGTCTTCCAGTTTTCCAGTTTTGATTTTCTGACTGACATTTCCCTTTTATTCTATTTCAAATGACAAATGTTGAACATGGGCATCACGCAGCAAACTCCACACCCTAAATCCACTAAAGTTGTCCTGGGTGACAGATGTTTGTTGTTTTTCCAGATGGTGGGAGCCAGTAAAGATTGCAGTAAGTCAGCGTTGGGACCTAAAAGAGCGTGGCAGTCTGACGTGTCCGCCCAGCGATGTGGCCCTCCAACAATTACACAGCATTAGGACAAGGCGATGGCCAATGTCTCCTGAGCTGAGGCAAATTGCAGGGGGACTATGCAAAATAACTACTGGGTGCATTTAAATGGAAAGCTTTACCAGACACTAAATCATCATACAATAACTAATCGGCATCGGCTCGTCGCCTGTGAGTGAAGAGAAAACGAGCAGAGCAATCACTTTCCTTCCTTTTAACTAAACACCAAAATTGACTGGGAAGGCGCCCGTCTTCCTCTCCTTTATTTTCTGCCTCAATGCCCTGAAAGATGCCAAATGAGAGTGAACAGGAGAGGGGTGAAATGACTCCCCTAAAAAGCCTTTTGATGCATACTTTGAGGGGGAGGACGATGGACTGAATTTTAAATACTGGAGAATGTGAAAGTATATAGTTCCTGTGGAGGCTGCTTGTAAACCAACGGTTAACATTTCCAATCTTCAAATAAAACACAGTGCATATTAGCATTGTCTGTATGTGTTGCTAACTTATGAAAAAAAATTGAAAAGGTCTTATTATTTTTTATGTTTTTTGACATGTTATGCACTTCTTAAACAAGCAGGCCAAGATTAAGTCTTTCTGCAAAATACAGATGGCACCTAAACAACCACTTTTTCTTTAAGCTTTTAATGAAAGAATATCTCGATTTCTGGTTAAGAAAGAATTCAAATTAATTTCCAGTTTTAGTTTATAACCTATTTGACTCTATTGCACAAAATCATTTACTACTTAACTGCATGGCTTAGATAGAAGTCTCATTTTAGAACAAATTCCACTTGTTGAATTAAAAACAAAGTTAAAATCTATAAAGTCATGCTTCTGGCTTAGGAACGCTTGAAAACTCATGCATGCGCTAACCAAGAGAGCTCAAACTTACTCTTGGACTATTGGATACAAAGAAAAAAAAGGGAATAGGCTTGTTTCCAGTGAGCCAGAGATCAATGCATTTCAATTCAAACCCCCTGCAGGTGGACCTGTCCCAAAGCCATGGCCCTGAAAGAGTGGAAAAGGTAGAGACAGAGAGGGCGGGGGCGGGGGGTATTGGTGGGAAATGGGGCATGAAGCTCACCATCATGTAGCGCTGAGCAGCTCCTTTGGCAGTCTTTGCTCCTGCCATATTGTTGTGCTAAACGTGGCCCATACAGCAAAGAAGAGGGCTGACGCATGAACTTAAAGCAAGTACATTTCTATCTTTCCACATATTAGTTGCCTCATTGGTTTTCAATCGAAGCCAACAGAGCCAAAAGAGGGAGAGGTGGCAGGAGGGAGAGGGGGAGGAAAGAAGGGGAGAGTTGAGAGGGCGATAGAAGAGAAGAGGATGGCGAAAACCTATTTGGCGCAATGATTTGGAAATTACACTTAAATCACCATGTTTCAAGTCTGTCATTGTCTTTCAAATGCAAACATGGTAAATTGAGACAAGGATAAACCAATATACGCATACTGAAGGGACATTACATTCTTAACACCACGGTTGTTTTGGTTAATGCTATGTCCTCGGATGAATTGAATGAGGATAACAGGCACCTTTACATTGAAGCAAAGCTATAGAGATAGCGAGTTGGACGCAGGTAGCGCGGTCTAAGTATAACAGGTCAGACCAATCACACCTGAGGGAAGGCCGATTACAAACACTGACCTCCTTGCTTCAAAGCACACATACACCTACAAGCCCACTTCCTTCCCCTACAGGCATCCTATGTCTGTCCTTCTTTCCAGCCAGCCATGCGGCCAGCAGAAAACAAGATTTCATTTCCTCTAGGTGAGCGGAGGAGAGGCGTCACGCTCCTTTACTCCTAATCAACACGAGCAGCAGCTCATCAGCTCTCTGATCAAAGAGCGCGGTGGGCCCGAGGAAGCCCACTGACACAGGCTATAATTAAGACTGAGGTGATGTTTTAATGACTCAGGACGAGTGTCAGGCTGCCTCAGGCTGGGCCCTGACTGCCCATGTGTGGAGGAGGTATGGGGAGAAAACTGCTAACAAATTGCTGATCAAATCTGATGAATACCTCAACATAAGAAATGAAGAGACATGTCTATAAAATGCCTAGACAGTACTATAATGACCTACGGATGGATGATATGGTTTAAATCTTCAATGGCAGAATTAAGCATTTTACAATGCAATGCCGAGTATGAATCCAAATATGAATTGGAATTCAATTGAGCAAAAATAGAAAGATAACTCCAAATAATCCTGTTAATTAAATATAACATTACAAATCAAAATCCTTTAAATGCAGTATATCCATAAAGTAGTCCTTCTAACTGTTTTGCAATATTGCTTTAATGGTTAAAACAAGAACAGATAGATTGAGGACATTTTAAGAACCTTTTAAAGTTGGAGTGTGATACATTGTATTTACGACAACCTCTATTCTACACATGATAACACCAGTTTCCCTGGGCACATGTCTTCACATAGGTTAATGCTGCCAGATGGGGGTGAGTTTGTTAAAAAAAGTCACCAGGCCATTGTGCTACAGGCAAGGTGCTCCAGGGTTATCAGGAAGGATACAGTGTTAATCATAGAGTAACCTGAACTCTGCTGAATCTTATCTACAGGAGAACATATGAGCGACCATTTGGACATTTCCTAATCTGACTGTGTTGAGCAGAGAGGGGCCTTTGTACGTTGTTGGGTTTGAATAGTTGAGGTCCACCCTGTGCCTTAAGGGCTGTAACTGGAGGAGAGAGACAGGCTGATACAGAGAGGAGATACTTAGAACAAGATGACCCCGTGGGTCAATCAGAATCTGTCATGTTGGTTTGAGTTGGGTGAGAAATTCTCGTTTTTTTACATTTGCATTAATAACCTGCTTTTAAAACCATGTAAATAGATATTTAACCTAAGAATTATATTAAGATGTTGTTGTTGTTAGTGTGATGTTGATGTTTACTCTGACCCTAATTAACAAACTTGGAAAAAGTCCAATTACCAGAGGGGGACGTGCCCCCAGAGATTTTGGCTGCTAAAAATTACTCAATAATCCCAGCTTGTTTCAAAGTTCCAAATAGAATGTTGGTCCCTGCCCCTGTGTAATGTATTCAAATCCTTTTATCACTATGGACCCATGGACCATAAATATTTCATTGAATTTAATGCCATTAATCGATTCAATATTGGAGTAAATGGTCCAACACAAAACCCCTGAATGAAATCAGTTACACAATACTGTCATCATACATCGCTATGCCATTGAGCCGGTTCGCCTCATTCTTTTCAAAACATTTCTCCACAGGCCGACCACTAAAGAGGCAGCGGAGGGGTGGGAAAGGGACAGAGAAAGAGAGAGATAGAGGTCTGTGAGTTACAGTGCCCTGCCCCTGCATCTCCACTCCAACAGAGTGGGACCCCTCGCCTCCTTGTGACACCCCGTCCATTGGGGACTCATCTGTCTGGCGCGCTGCCTTTGTACTTTACTGTTACTGGTGACATTTTGGTGTCACGGTGTCACGATGAAATGGCTCCCCTCCCACGTCGCAGCCCGCGGCGGCGCAACCAGTGGAACAATGAGGTCCCGAGGAGTTGGGGCTGGAACTCAGGAGGCCCCAGCTGGGCGCAACGCCCTAACCCTTCCCCCTCCCCGGCTCCCATGAAATCGGGAATTAGTCGAAGCGTTGCTGACGACAAGTCAGTGTCTGTGTGTCCCAGGCTCTTCCCAGGGCCCGGCGAGGACCCGGGGTGAGGAGAGACAGAGACACAGACACAGCGACCAAGGGATGCGAGCTTTGGGGGTCATCGGGGGCAACCTGTATGTACTGCGCTGACCTGTGACCCCAGCAGAGATCAAACTCTGATTCACCCATGGCACTGTGGGAGAGAGTGTTGTGTTTGTCTCTGGTGGGGGTGGCATGGGTCAGCAGAAGGGACCGTAACAGTGCTGCTGTGTTATTTTTAACGTTACTCCAAAAAGGGTGAAACAAATATATATGTTGTTTGTTGTTGACATTATGTGTGTGTGAGACTGTAAATATTTACTGTACTATATAGCAAACTGTACCAATACTAAAATCTATTCTTCAAGGTCTGATGAATGTTTTGTGTACATCGACTGTCCCGATGTTTATGCAGAGCCTCAAGACATTTTATCTTGAACTTTTTGGGTGTACATCTTTTTTTCACCTGTAAAAATAGTGCTAATGGCTTCAATTCGTTTTTGCAGGTTCTTGTATGATGGGATCGGTGATTTAGATTAAAATTAAACACTTTGGATAAAAGTCAGAAATGTCATTGAGCATACATTTCTGCGAAACAAAAATATGGTATTTAAAGTGACTTTTCTGGAATTTAACCAGACCTTTTCTTTTATTACATTAAATGTGTCGGTTTCTTAAAGTATTATATCAGCACACTCATTAAAGAAGGGGCAAAAAGAAGGACAAAAGTAATACCTAATAGTATAGGACTAAGGAAAGGAATCAGAAATGTATTGTCATGCCATTAGGAAGTGGTCTTACCTTTGGATTCTCCAGGATGCCGGACTCATAGCTGTAGAAAAAGATTATTTAGTCTATTATTTCTGATTGAATAAAAAAGTAATATAGAAACGGAAGACTCCTACCCACCTTATATGCATCAGGTTGGCATCCATGCTCCATGGTGCCTTAAGAGTGACCGGCACAGGGATGCCATGTTTCTAGAGTTTGACATAGAGAGAGAGTTGTTCATTTACACACTTTTACATACCTGAAAGCTAAAAGTACATAAAAGGTAAGAAACTATAAATCAGGGCTATACCTGCCTGTCAGAAATCTGAGAATACAAGGAACCAAGCAAACTGGCTGGTTTTTGGCATGCTGTGAAACTAAATTGCATTGTTTTCCTCACACTGCTTTTGTCTTAAAGAGACGGCAGTGAAAAGAGCAAAAACAATCAACCAAGAATGATATGTTTGGTATGTTCAAAGGGAAAGTCAAGAATGTAGTGTTTTAGGATTGTGAGATATCAGTTCTCCAACAAAAGAGTGGTGTTCACTAAAACACCATGACCACCCTCTAGTGGGGAAAAACCACAATCTAATGGGGACATATGAGCCGTGTGCAAAGGATTGCATGCATGGTCAAAATAATATAAATCTGAGAGTGGTTTAGTTAAATTATAATAATCATGGGTTTGAAATGAAATGAAAGTAGAGAGCAGGGATGTAACAATCAATCTTTTAAAAAAAGGATTGAAAAAAAACATAACATGAGAGGAACGCTCCATACAGATGTAAAATAAGGACATGAGAGTATTTGAGAATGGAATAAATTGAAACAATAAATATATTTAAGGCTTTTTTTACAATAAAATGCAGCACCCATATTTCTGTAATCACTGCTTTTCTTTTCTTATTATGCTCCTGAGATATCATCCTGCTTTAGAGACATTTCAAATGTAATACTTTTAGGTTGAACTTTCATCTGTGACATATTGGATATTTCTGTGGAACAAAACATTTTCTGCTGTTTGGACATTTTATAGACTTTCTATTGCCTGCCCTAGATACCATTGAACTGAAAAACAGATTTTTCCATTTGACACAAACAGCCCGATGGAGTTACCTGTGCGTAGTCCATCAGATCTATTCTCCCCTTGAAGCGGTTGTAGAACTCGGGGATCCTCCACGGTGCGATGATCTGCACAGAACAGACGGAGAGAGTGTCGGCCTCTGCAGCACTTTCATTTTTGAGATGCTGTGTCAAACAGTTCCATCCATAACCTCCATACAGTAAAACAGCACACCTACCTTAACCTCAGGGTAGAGGGCGTAGCATGTGAGCTCAAAACGTATCTGGTCATTTCCCTGCAAAGCACAGACACGAAGGCTCAGCGTTATGTACCACATGGGAGACAGTGTTCAGCTGAAATTCTATTAACAGTTTAAAATCAACAACAGGAAATGAAAGTGTGCATATAGGCGCTGAAGTTGTCATAATTCAAATAACAGTTTTGTGCAACTATCAGTCTAAACCCCATATATATTATAACACCAAATGTACAAAATTACTAAAATATATATTTTTAATAATTGCAGATTACTTTTATTTAATAGATGAATCGCCAAAGAATTCAGCTGTATTGCACAGCAGTTTTTGAGCAGTGATAAAGTTACATATCATTATTTGAGGTCTGTATAGCATGATGTGGTATCTGTCTCCATCTACAGGAAAACTGTGGACACTGCATTTCATCAAATGACAGTCAATAATATATTTCTGTAGAAGTGTAAAAAATTGGTAAAGGTATTGTATATTAAAAGTTATATAAAACAAGTAAATAAAGAGGATTCCTTTATTCATTGACAATGTGTAATAGTAATACTGTTCATAACATTTTAATTAAAATATTAGAGCCTTAGTCTAACATCTATTTTAAGTGCTTATTCTGACTGAAAGAGATGATAAGTCATGAAAACTTAACCAAAGGTTTAAATTGTTGTGCGTCTTTCATCACTTAACTTCTATTATTATATTGTCATTTTGTATGAGAAAATACAACAACTTAGAGGACTCCATATAAAAGCATCCTGAACACATTTTTGGTTAAAGAGCAATTTGTTTTCTTAGGTGCACAATATGTGAAACTGACTCAACACTTGTTGAGAAAAAAACAGTTGTTTTAATTATATTCTAGTTTCACAACACTTTGTAGAAATGTATACATCTTATTGGTGTTTGTTTCTTTCAAAAGAGCTATCTATCCATACAATTGACTGAAATTACAATGGGTAAGTAGTCAACATTTAATGTAATGCAGGCTTATTACCTTTTCACTCACTCCTGACTCATACTAGTCAGAAATTATTTGGCAGGCAGAAAAAACATATTTGCATTTTCCTTTGAGCTGCAGTGACTCATGTCATTTAGCTGATGGTTCAGTGCAAGGCGAGAACAAATGCAGACACTAAATGATAACATCTGTCTTAGATTGGCAGGAAATCTAAGAGAATAGCATTTTAGTTTCTGAAAGTAGGAGGTCAGAAATGGCTCTGAGGAGAGAGGACTTCTGTTGCAGATTGGTTAAAAACGTTAATGTTCAACATCATGTCCAGACTATGGACAGTGACCCTGTTATTTTGTGTTTAAAATTCAAACTGGCTGGGGCATGCTTGTGGATCCGGCAAAAAGCCTGTAAACACAATTTTGAAGCTTGAATTGCAGTCAAGGAAACTAGTCTTTATTTCCATATCATTCCCCAATTGTACTCGTCTGTCCAAACTCTAGTCTAAAGGCAAGTTTATGTCGATATTCTTTAAATAGATGTCTTGGATTTAGTCATATTGACAGATTATTTATCCTCCTTTCTCCAGAGTGTAGTCTCTCGTCTGGGGGTTGGTTTACCTTTCCAGTGGCACCATGGGAGACAAACTGGGCGCCCTCCCTGCGTGCGATCTCCACCTGACTGCGGCCGATGCAGGGCCGTGCGACCGCCGTGCCCAGCAGGTAACGGTCCTCGTAGACCGCATTGGCCTGAACTGCAGGCCAGATGAAGTCCTCCACAAACTCTGAACGCAGGTCTTCAATGAAAACCTGCACAAGAACGGAAGTCAGGGCACAGAACAGGGCTTTATGATTCCATTCATCCCGTTAATGAATTATTATTTATATATTTTCCTTCTAAGAAAATAACTGATTGTTTTGCCACAAAGAGGCAGGTACTGATGTCCATTCGTAACAGCATGCTTTGACATTGTATTTGAAGAGGCTGGAAACTTGGTTTTGCTCAATATCATTGCAGTTTAAGGCCATAGAGAACCTTCAAAACCACATTTGAAACACTTGTTTACTAGTGTTACAATATACACTTGTTTACTAGTGTTACAATATCCTATATATGACATACATATAATATCAGAAGTCAGAGCTTCCTCATGACACATGAGGAAGCTCTGAAATATGATAGGATAACTGAAATTTGACATATTATGTCTATGTTTCCCTTTAGCACATGAATGCTAGATACAAAAAAAGAAATGCTAGATAAAAAGATGCTAGAAAATACCAATATGTTGCAACCTTAGAGCTACAGGGGACCCAAATGTCCCTTGTTTGGACCTCTTAAACATATCAGCATTTTGTGAAACAATCAACTGACTCTTTTCCAACAACTTTTGGGAATTTGGAAAAGTCAAGGTGAGAAGATTTCAACTACTGATGATCCTTTAAAGTTACATCATCTTTCATTCTGTATCTTACCTTCTTTGCACCAAGTTTTTCTGCCTTTTTCCGGGCAGCTTCAAAATCTTCATCTTGCCCAATGTTGGCCTAGAAGAAAACACATTCAATTGCGCATTAAAAAGTACTATATAGAATTGGGAGGGATGAAACTCTCTTTAATGGTCACACATGCAGAGCACACAGCACACAAAGTGACATTTGTTCTCTGCTTTTAACCCATCCTAGTACCAGGAGTCTGGAACGATGTGCAGTCACTTCAGTTTAGAAATGCTGTGAAATGACATGCAAGCCCTCCATATATAAACCTGGGCTCATGACTGCGCAAGTGTTAACTCTGTCAATCTATGATCTTAGAATTCAGATCACGTCTGTTGAGATGTAGAGGCAATCTCCTCACAGAAACCAAGCTTGCACAGCACCTTTGGGCCTGAAGAGGCTGCATGATCTCCTGAGCTGAACACTAAACAAAGGACCATTTACCTGTTAAGACAACACATTACTATGCTTTAGATATTTTTAGTATTTTATCATGTACATTTCGTTGCTTTTCTGATTATACCTTTCAAGAACATTAGGATGAGTCACATACGATATTACTTTATTTGTCAGATCAAGTCTGAAATTTGACTTGCGTCACAGCAGCTCCATGTCCAACATCAACAGACAAATATCCAGACAAAATACATGAAACACAAACAACAAACATTTAACATAACAGCACAATCAGTGAGAGAAAAGCTGCTCAAAGAGCCTTCAGCGTACATTTGACCTGGGATTTAGCTCTGTATTTACTGTGAGGATTGACTGATGCACAAAGGAGTGCTTCAGTCTGACTTTATTGAATCGTGGGACCCTGTATCTCCGATCAGAAGGTAGCAGTTCATATTCACTGTTCAGAACATGGTTTGGGTCAGAGATGATGTTGTTGGACAGCCTCACTAGGTTGTTATGATAGGCTGAGTCATAGAATCTCTGACAGGGTTGACCAACAATCTTTGAGCAGATTTTTAACAGGTGGAGCAGTTTTGATTTTAAAGCTGCTGACAAACATTTGTACCAGGTAGTATTGCAGTACATGATCACAGATGTAAAAAACAGAAGAATTTCTCTGCTCGCCCGAAAAGACCTAAGACGGCGGAGAAAATCAATTATTTGTTTTGTCCTTTTGCACAGATATTCAATGTGATACTTCCATGACAGCAGACGGTCAATCATTACACCCAAGTATTTGTATGAAACTCCCTGCTTGATTTCATCTGTATGGATGACAATGGGGACTTTATGGGAGTCAGATGGTGAGCCAAAAATGATTTCCTCAGTTTTCTTGGTGTTGATCTCAAGAGCATTGCTATCAGTCCACTCCACCACCTGATTTACAGCCTGTTGGTGCAGCTCAGGGTCGTCTGTGTTAGCAGAGATATTATTGCAGTATCATCAGAGTACTTCATGATGACTTGATTTGGTGTGTTGGTACGACAATCATCAGTGTATAGAGTAAAGAGCACAGCTGAACTCAAGCAGCCCTGGGGGGCCCCTACATTGGTTGTGATGGCAGATGACAGGGTTTTGTTAACCTTCACAAGTTGCTCTCTACTAGTGAGGAAAGCAGCATACCAGTAAATCAGGTATGGATTTACTTCCATTTTGGCCATTTTTGACACCAAGATGTCTGCTTGTATTGTGTTGAATGCTGATGAGAAGTCTAGGAAGAGGGCTCTTGCATAGGTGTTACGTCTATCTAAATGTTTAGTGATGATGTGAACCAGAGTGGCCACAGCATTTTCTGTACCGCACCCTTGTTTATAGGCAAATTGGTATGGATCAAGTTTGTCTTGTGTTGTACTGATAAGAAATCGGAGCAGAATTTTTTCTTATTATTGATCTATAGTCCTTATGGGCATGGGATTTTGGGCCGCGGTTTGATCTGTGAAGTTTTCCACGACAGAGGGATGGTGTGCATGTCAATAGAAACCTGAAAGCCGGGTTGCCACACTGGAGCCAGCTCAGTAGCAAAGTTTTTCAGTAGAAAACTGCTGCACCCATCTGGCCCAGCAGCTTTCTTGGTGTTGGTGTACTGAAATGTTTTTCTGACCTCTTCGACACTGATGGTAATTTTGTCAGAGGAAGCAGGTCTTATGGTTTTGAGCATTTCAGTGCACTTTGCAGAATTATCCAGTGTTATTATCAAAACGGGTAAAGAACGTGTTTAGTTTGTTAGCAAAACAAAATTCATTGTTCGTCACAATAGGTTTAGCTAAGGATGACAAACTGACTGTTTGTTGACGCAATCTTCTCTGACAAGCTGAAACATGTGCATGGTTTCATAAAAATGTAATTAAGCGTTGGATCAGTGGCTTCTATTCTCTTTTCAAACCCCCCCCCCCCCCCGGAAAGGCAAAAAGGGTTGGGGGGCTGCACCTCACGTGCCACGGCAGTGAACTACAGACAATCAGCCACCCCTCCCCCACACCAGATCACAAAACAACTGAATGGACAGTTAGAAAACAAGAAAATCTGCCTGCTTTGCACTTCTCAACTGCACCAGGGCAAAAAGTAAATCCAGTTAGATCCTCTGGTGTTGGGAGTTAACCGGAACTGACTTTTTGCAGCCAATGGAGAACTCGTACAAATGGAAAGACAAATTGTATCAGCTTCCTGAAAACAGTGAATCATAAAAACGGCAAAGATACATGACATGCCAAAGCAAGTGGTTCAAAAAAACTGACTCAAGACATCTGTTGCACAAACTGGTAAACCTTACCAAGAATGCAATCACGTCGTAGCCCTGCTCCTTCAGCCAAACCAGAATACAGGATGTGTCCAGTCCACCGCTGTAGGCAAGAACCACGGTACCTTTAGACATGATGAGGGCCTTCAGTCCAACAGGTAGATAATCTGTGGAGGGACAGCAGACAGGGTGTTATATCAGTTACTACGCTGGTGCAGGATGAAATGTTAATATATAACCTCTTGCAGATAAAAACTTGATTACATTTTTGAAAAACAAGCAATTTGACAATGCCAAATTGGGCTCATGGAACTTGTGATTTGCATTTTGTCTGACTTTTTAAAGAAAAAAACAATTACATGACTGGATGACAGTTTAACTAATAAAGCAAATGGGTCATTCTACAGAAAAGGTGGAAGTACTTTCACTTACTTTTGCAGACACCAAAATACATGACGTTGAGCTAATACTCACATTCATTATATATTGTCTTTCAAGTCTGTCATTAGTGTTACTAACTTCATAGCCCTAGGGGTGAACATTTGAATGGGAAAATGTATTGTATTGAAGAGTTAAACGATTTTGATATTGACTGAAGCCATATTTGGTCTGACACATTGCAGCCATTTTGTTAAAATGGTAGTGTTTTCTCCAAATTGTCACTGGTGTTACTCTTCTTCCTGGTAACACGTAACACCAGTGACATTCCTATACAAATAAGCTTTGTATAATGTATAAAAATAATAAAAATACTTTAAGCTCTACTTGTTGTGGATTCATCAAATTAAGAGTTAGTTATTGCTATTTAACAGGTTTTAGATGTGTTTAGAAGGAATATATTTCAGCAGATTTGTATCACCCAGATTCCACCTTTTCTGTAGAATGACTCAAATAACAATAAGGTGCAGTCCTAGCGATCAATAAGGTGCTCTCTCAGAATCATCTACCAATGCAATGAATGTGCTTTAAATGTAGTAAGCATAGTCAGCTGGCAAATATCCAGCTTAATGAATACAGTTGCTCATCCTGTCTTTCTTTTTAAATGATGATCAGTTTTAAAACATGTTTCAACCATTGGATTAATCACTCAGCACTTGTCAGAATATGGTATGTATTTAGGGTGGACGTTAAAGTTATCAGCATTGCTTAAGGAGGATGACATCTCCACAGGTGGTTTCCTCACTCACATTCTATTCAGAAGATGAGTGACTGACAAAATGTGTCATTTCAAAACAAAGCTTCCACATGTGCCAGAGCCAGGGAATGGAAACGAGCTCATGTTATGTGGATAAATGAATTTTCACGTGGTCAAACACCCTAACCCCAGTTTGTCTCTCCTGTATCCTAACAACTTGGCATTTGGCAAGCTTGCAAACATTAGCTAAACTTATTGTTTTCCCAATTGTTGGGAATAGCTAGCGAACAACATAGCATACGCTACAAACTGCGCAGCAAGAATGTAAACGTTCCACTCATGTCAGTTGACACGACACGCCGTTTGCCACTAGATACTGCCCAGTAAAGTCAAGGCGGTCGCTGCTCTGGCTGACAAATTACATTATATTCATTCATTCTTAGTTCAAATATGAAAAAGGTTGGTTTTACTTACGAAAGAGTGAGTTTCGTGAGTCAAACAAACGTTTTCCGGAGAAGTATTGTTCGTCAGTGTTCGGTGAGGACTGGAGGAGGGCAGTGTGTTTGATTCAGCGGCTGATCCGGGCTAACTGGTCCAGCGCACATTGCGTCATCCATAGACCTCGAGGAATACTGAGCTTCCTGTTGCAGCTGCTCATTCACTCACATGATGGAGTCTTGGACAATGTTTAACAATAATGCAAGGGAAGATATTCTTGAGTTATACGAATTATTCATTAGTTCTAAATCCGAAATCCTTTATTTGTCCCGCAACAGGGAAATGTACATTATTATTACAACAGCAGATAAAGGGGGAGAAGAGAACAGAAAAAAGAAAGAAAAAATGGCTAAGTATGCAAACGTTATTAATAATAGGAGATCAGAATAAGTAAAACACAAAATAGCAGATAAGTACACCATGGTAAAAAAAAAGTAGCAGGATATACTCTATAATATATTTTTTTAAAGGGACCATAATTGAATTAAAGAGGTAGCTGGTAATGTATGCCAATTGTAATAGAAAAATATTATACTCACTTAATTTAATAATATCGTTGTGTGATTGTTATTTACTAATGTTTATCTACTTTCACTTCTTTGCTAAACTTGAGAAAATTCTGTTTTAATTAATCTTTTCTTTTAGGGAAGTGCTATCACTGGTGGAAGACTATATTCAAGCAGTAGCTCAGCGATGGGGATTTTTTCATTTCTTGATATGGAGTTACTTTACTAATAGAGATATCTTGAAAATCTGGCAACCCCCATTTCATAAATTGACAGCTACTTGTGATAAGGCTCACGCTGTGGCATCCCATGAACTTGACAATATAACAAACAAGAGTGGATTATTTCATCAAATGTAGGCCTTAATTTAACACTCATCTTTCCTTCAATAAAATATATACTCGGTACAAAAAACAAGTGAAAAATGCAGATGCTTTACTTAAAGGTGACCTATCATGCAAAATGCACTTTTGTACGTCTTTTATACATGAATATGTGTCCCCCGGTGTTCCAGGGAACTCACCAAGTGTCAGCAAACACAACCCTCTCTATTTTCCTCCATACCCAAATCTCTTAAAAAGGGGCTGCAACGGATCTGATACAGACTGATCCAGAGTTGAACACTTCTCTGACGTCACAGAAGTGGCTTTACGGCTATTGGGCCAACTCCACCAATCAGGAGGAGACAGCCACAGACATTGCCGTTCGAAAGTGCTGCTGACGCTGTAGTACATATGCCAGGCCTGTAGATGGAGCTGTTCTCACAGAATCAGCCCATACAAAGACAGTGTTAAATTGAGCAAAATTAGGAATGGCTAAAATGCATGATCTGTTTGGTATTTTGAAAAATAAAAAGTATAAATATGCCTTATATAGATATGGTCATATACTATATCATTCAAATACCGATATACCGATATATTCATGTCAAAATCCAATTTATAAGAGGTCCTGCATTCAAAATGGTAATAAAAGTAATTGATATTGTTAGCCTGCTATGTTAATATTGAGGTTGAGCTTGATTTAACTTATTTATACATAGTAGTAAACAAGCTCAAGCTCATGTGAGCTGATCTGTTGGGAGATGATTAAGGGAGGACAGAAGAAAAAACTGGTTTCAAATAGTACACTTAGAAGGGAAATGTCTATGGAGCTGCTTAGAAACTGGGAAGCAAACTCTAACTCTGCAGAATCCTCTATTGAACTCTTAATTAGACAATCATTTCAAAAATGTTACTAAGATTTGAAACTAGCAATTAGAAACATACTCTTAAAAGTGGAATGTTTATGGAGGTAATAAATCAGTTTCTGATAGCCTTTTGCACACTCAAAATCTTTTCAGTAACCAGTGAGTCGCCCCCTTCTGGATATTACAGAGAATGCAAGTTATATTAAATATGGAAAACCAATGTTTTTTTACTTTTCATTAATTTATTTCTGTTATACCTGAAATGCACTTGAAAGGATGTACTATACTGCATGTTTGTAAAACCATACAACAACATATGCATGGCTCATATGTAGATAATTTATATTAATATAATTATCCGATGGTGCGACAACGTCCTTCAGCCTCTTTATGGAACATAATCTAAGAACAAAATAAGAGCTAAAACCTTGAGACAGTGACTTTATATTTTTGAATTTTAATGTTGCCATGAACTTCCAAAATCAAAAAAAAAAATGATCGAAAATACAATATAAACTTCTGAAAATCAATACACTGAACTTTTTTTTTATTTTAACTTTTTCTTACACAGGGCAAAAAACACAGAGCAAAGACAAAGTCCGGATGGCTAGTGACTCTGTTAGTCCTCTTTGCTTTTCTAGATCGCAGAATATGTTTTTTTCACAAACATTGAGCCTCCCCCCTTATTATACTTTCAAATACAGTTCACTAGTCAGGCATTTGCAAGACGTAGTACAAAGTGCCCAATAACAAGTCCTGGAGCTAACAATTGCATTGAAATTTCAATCAAGCATGACTGCAATCCACCACTTTGTATACAACGTCCCCCCAGACCCGACTTCCCATGAACAAGAGTCAGTTGAGACTGAAGGTGTACGAGATGTATTGAAAGGGTGTGAAAAAAAGATGGGAAGCGAGACCTGGAGATTCAATGCAATTTGCTGTCAAATCAGTGCACAAGTTCGTTATGGTGAAAAATCTCAAAACACTCCAAGATCCAACGGCAGAAAAAGATCAACATCCTCGGGTGGAAACCCAAAATGCTGCACTTGATCCAATAACATGGTTTTATTCAGAAAATATGAACATTAATCTATTATAACTCATGGCCTAACACCCGTAAAATACAATAAATTGTTTTCATTCCTTCTGCACACAGAACAAATAAATCTCTTCTTCCAGTCATCATCCACTAGTTGTTAACCTTGCACTTTGAAATACACGGTCCTTTTGTATTCTTGTTGCCATGGGGGAAAAAGGACATACAAGTATGGTTTAGAAAAAAAATCTAAAAAACAAATATATTAGTCTGGAGGAAAATAGAAAGAATGTCCATAGATGGGCGAGGTGATGTCTGTGGATTTGGCCAAATAAAAAATAAGCTAGAAAAAAAAAAGACCTGTTGTACCCTGGTTGGTGGGAGCTGGAGGAGAGGGAGGGTCTTTGTGTCCCAGTTGGTGGGGGAAGTTAGTGGTGCTGTGCAATCCTCTCGTCTTAACCACCTTTGCCTACCACTCCTTCTTTTTCTCATCCATGGACACTCCGCCAGGTCCAAGTGCCACCACCAGCAGCAGACCGCCGATGACCGAGGTGGTCTGGAAGAAGTCGTACTTGAGGAAGTCGTGCATGGGCTTGTAGGCGGGGACGGTCCAGAAGGCGTTGAAGTAGATGTTGATGGCCAGAAGCCAAATGACGAGGGTCAGAGCCGCCAGCTTGGTTTTGAAGCCGATGGCAACCAGGATGATGAGGGCGGTTCCAACCATGTTCTGCAGGATCTGTGGAAGAATGTTAAAGTAGCTGCGTGAAGATCTGAACGTTACAGTGTGCGGCTATCATGTAAAATAGACATATCAGAACGCAAATTCATTTGCAATGACTCACTGAACTAAAATGAATTGAACCTCAAAAGCCTAACTGTTGTGGAAGCTTTGGAAAGTGAATGTGAGTCATCCTAGTACATTTGATTTGTTTTATACTTCTTCTACCTCCGTCTTCCCTCTGTCAACAGAATTGTCATTTTGACTCTGTTTTTTATACAGATTTAAACAAACAAGATGTATTGTGTTAATTATTTAGCACTTAAGGTGTAAGACAAAATATGTTACCATTGGGAAGAACCAGGCTAGCCGCTTCCGGCTTATTATAAATAACTTATATTCACATAGCACACAGGCATGAGAGTAGCTGCATCATTCTCCTGTTACTCTTGGCAAGAAAGTAAATAAGCATATTTCCTAAAATCATAAATGTTTTTAATTGAACTCTTAATCTAAATTACGTTTATGTCTTTATCGATATGTTTTTGGTGGTGTTGCATTGGTCTGAAGATGTTATATCCATCCATGTTAAAACTGTTTATGTTGTTGTCAGTACTCACAGAGAAGAAGTTGGAGTCAAAGTGCAGCAGAGTCATGAACATGAGCACTAGCAGTACTCGACCGCCCAGCTGCATGTACTGCTTTGGAGAGCTCTCTCCCATGGAGGGCACTCCAGCGAACATGCTCTTTCCTTCCGAACGAGACTCGGCCAGCAGCAGCAGCAGACCCCCTCCGAGTGCGAGGTTTCTGGGAGAGGAGAGAGGAGGGTTACTTTTGGACAGTGCCAGTCATAAAACATCTGAAAAACACACAACATTGTACTAATCTTATAAGGAACGCATTAATGACAGTCAGAGGTTGATCAGTGTGGCTGCAACATGTTATTTGTTCCAAATAAACACTTAATGATTTGGTCACGCCAATCAGAGCCCATATTGATATTTTAACTTACTTTAAAAGTAACCAGTGCTAAACAATTGGCTTCCTTTAAGAAACTCTTGGATTGCATAACTTCTCCTTCCAGCACTTACATTTGCCCTGACTTCATACTAACGACCAACATCACATGAATTAAAACATACAGAAAGCAGAAACAGCAAAACTCGACGGTAGAACAGTATTTATGGGATTTCTCTGATGGCTGTAGACTGTTCTTTCCTGTTGGTGTTTAAATAAATCACAGGTCTTGCTCACAGTAATGAATGGGTTCTGCTTGACAACTGAGTCCCTTTCTCATTTAGTACCATAGCAAATGAAAATGTCCGATGCTGCACTAAAAGAATTCCATAGCGTCAAATGAATTAGGTTAGTTCTGAACTGTGAACAGGAGCAGTACAATTTAAAATGTGTATGTATATTAGAATCAAACAAATGAAACAGGCTTTTTATGTATAGGAGTCATAAAACAGGTCAAACCAGATGTAAATATTCCAATAAATACAAATAGAGTTTGTTTTACGACTGACACTTACCTCATCAGAAATTTAAGGTCCCATAAAATGCTGTATGCAACAGTCTGGTAGGGGTAAACAAATAAATAAGGATTAGTTACAAAGATACATTGCTTGTGTACAATAAAAATGTAATAATAAAATTGTTCTCACCTGTAGCGCTATGATGCCAAACAGTCCAAAGCAGGCATACTGTACAAAATTTCTACTGAGGATGAGGACACAGCCACCTGTGAGGACACACACACACAAAGTTATGGTAATTATATCTGCAACACACTGCGTTGGCTTTCAACTTTCTTCTTTATAACGACAAATTGAAAATGCAACAGTAATAGTTATAATTTCTCTGTTAGATCATAGACATCACATTTGACTGAAAGAACAGCATTTTTGGCAGAGAAGTACAATGGTTTCTAGATTTGGCGTGTTAAAAGTGAAGTCACACTGAGTTGTGTGGGTGCTGCTTTATTTAACGAAATATTTTTTTATTTGGGAGGCAGTTTGAAATGTGTTTATGTTTAATGAGTTCAGGGAGGCATTTTGACACTGCAATTCTGAAGTGATCCGTGGACGGGTAAGCTGCCTTTTCAAGTCTTCATTCAAGTCTTGTCATTTATCTGTGACCTCTCTAATCTGCTTGATGGTTTACGACCCAGAAGTGAAGTTCACTGTGTTTGTATCTATTGTGTGGAAACAATTGGGGCTGAAAAGCACTTTTGTCCATTTTTCATACCTTATACATATTTGCCCTGAATCACAAACCTATTTAAATGTTTGGGAATGACACAAATAGTTTTTCATATGGAAACTGATGTCTTACATTTTTGGTAAACCTCTTAGCTTCCACTACTTCAAGCACACTCTTGTATTGCTAGCATTAAAAAAGAAACATCCTTTGGTTAGCCATTTGAATCACTTGTTAGTGTTGTGTAATACTCCACCCAGTAACCCGACCAAAAGATGCCACTTCTTACTTTCAAAATCTAATTTCATGTCCTGACAGTAACCTCACAGAGCACTGCCTCCCTTTCACTTACCCAGCTGTCCTACGAGGTTAAGCAGCACAAAGCACGTGGCGAGGAAGTAGCCACAGCTCCAGGTAGCCTCAATGTAGTCTCTCTGCTCGTGCCACTGGAACCACATGCGGATGCCATCTTCCAGGAAGGTGCTGATGAGACAGAGACGTGCCAGGTGGGGCAGGTACTGTTTTGTTACCCGCAGAAACTGGGCAAAAGAGGGAGATAAGAGTAGAAATTATTGACAAGGAACAGGATGGCTTATAGTGCAAAGAGGAAGATTCAAAGGATGTGGTTTCTGAGGCTTCGCTGAGCTCGTATACAACAGCAGAACTGAGACGTAACATTACTGGGTGCCCAAGCTGTAACACAGAAAGCTGAATGTCACTCAACTGTATTGAACAGTCACCTAAAGACTCCTTTAAAAAAGCCAACGATATTCCCACCTGTTACTACTAAACAGATTTTAGAGTTTAAAATCATTAAAAAGAAAATAAGTCATCAGGCCTGCTAGTAATTATTATTTACATTGCCAATTATGTGGATGGGAATAAACCCACAATTGCAAGGCAAAGCGAAAGTCGCAACAGTCATTTAACACTGAATTGCTGCCTTGCATAGGCTTAGCTAGCAAAGATAAATTCCAGAGAAACCCTAGTGCCACATAGCACTGACCCTTGTAAAAAAGGAGAGCGAACACCATAACCTGAAGATATGGCAGATGGTGTGCTACCTGTGGAGAACGTTTTTACTTTGATTTAGTAACCTGGGGAACTGCAATGTGTAACATAAGTACACAAAGTGGATCAGTGTTGGTCTTTTTACCTTTTAATCCACCTTAAGACTAGAGTAGCCCGGTTTGACATAGCTGCTGTTTAGACGCCAATATTTATTCTTTATCATTTCATTACAACAGCAACTTTTTATTATAAAATGTTTCAAACTAAAAGAAGAGGTTAAGAGGTCAATCTGTACATGATGTTCTACCCATTCAGAATACCCATCTTTAATATTCAAGCAAAAAACAAAACCTACAAAGGTATACTAACTGATCATCATCAACTGCTTATGAAAATGTTGCACTGATTTCAAAAGGCAGAATGTGTTTAAGTCCTTTTGTCATCAACAAAATAACAAATCCTCAAAATAACAGGGTGTGCCTCTGGGTTACAACCCTAAATAGCTTGATGTTAAATTATTTTGAGTTGAAGTAGGATGAATGTTTAAAAAAAACAATAAAATACCCTACGATCTTTTCTCAAACATAATTCATGAACTGATCCTTAGATAGTACAGTGACATAGTAGAGGTATAGTGAACTGCCCACAGCTCCTCCTACTGAGCAGTCCACATCAGCACTGTCAGACCCCGGCAGCCTATCAGTGTCCACCAACTCCCACTATGACGACTGCTATTTGGTACATGAATGGATGAAGTGGGAGCCAATCCGAGATCGCTGCAACAGCCTAGAAATAGACCATTTTGTAAAGTAACGTGTAAGAAACATGTTAGCTTGGGTCAAAATGGGCTTGCAGAGTTTGTTAAGCAAATAAAGCAAAAAAGTGCAGGTTCCCTTTTTCTGAATGTTTTACAATACACACTCCTGATAAGAGTGTATAACTGAATCAGTTGTTATTAGATTAGGGAAGAGCTGCAGTGTGTGGCATATCGATTGAGTTCAGTCAACACAGCTGCCATAACAGACACAAAATGTACTCTAGTACTTTATGATTAAAATGATAGTACTACTAAAATGAGATTTTAAAAAAGGTGGCTTATCCAGCAACAAAACAAGGACATAAATCCAACACTGCTGCACACAACTCTTTTCAGCCAGACTGCAGTAACTTTTAAAAGGACAGAAGGTACAGGAAACAAAATCAGAGCTCTGGGACTTTTCCAAATTCTTCACAGGACCATGAGTGATAGAGGCAAACCTGACATCTGACATTGATAACTCAGCTCAACTCTAATAGATCAGAGCATTGCCTGAAGTCATATCAGTACAACAAAAACAGACAGACACAACAAGGCAGCTGTTGCATTTTAAAAAAAAAGGTGAAGGTAATGTTTATATTCAGTTATTTGGCGAGTTGTGTGGAGTTAAGGCCACATGCTGAAGCTAAGTTTAGGAAAACCAAATGCTTCTGAGATATGTTGCAACTCTAAGCCACCAGCAATGTCAAAAACTAAGGGGGTTAAAACCAAATGATGTCTAATAAGTATTAGCCAATAAGTTTGAGGCTAAACTGAGTAATTTCACAACTGCTGTCTGGCACTGTCTGGCAAATAAACCAGAAAGAGACGACAAGATAACTATCTGGCACATATATGTAGCAAATTCCTCATTGATATTGATTAAACTAGGTTGTTCGCTCCCAAACATATGTCAGTTTCATTCTGTCTGTGTGAAATAATAATGCTAGCTAATCCATCTGGAGACACATGACAACACCTCAACCAGTTGTCATGCAAAAACATTAGCGTAAATAAGCATGCTAACGGTAAAAACACTTATTGAAAAGGCTTCACAACGTTCCAGGAAACAGTTAGGAAGAGCTGACGCTACTTCATGCAGAGAGAAACTAGTTAGCCGCTACATGCTAACAGCGGCTAACTGTCGTGCTAAAACTGAAGTTACCTGGTCTGCCACGTCTTCGGCTGTGTTCATGAGTTCTTCCTGCCCCATGTTTCGTTAATATAACGATTATTTTAATAAGTAAAGATCAGCGCAACACAATTTTGATGTGATCGGTATTTTTTGCAGGCAGCGTTTGAACTGCTCCTCCCACCGGTTAACGTTATTTACTTGAAGATTTCCCGATTGCCTGAACGCAGAGAAAGGCCGCCTCCGCCCCACAATGCCCCGCGATTTGACGAGTGAGAGCCCCCATAGATGGTACTGCAACTGCTGTATGCCACGTATACTGATCCGTACAGGGGCTTGAACCAGCTTCAGTGTTGTTTACAGGTTTTTACTGAGGAAATGAGCACAGGATTATTATCTACACCTCACCTCAATTCACTTTTACCATAATCTGTATAATGTGTCTTTGTTCAGCCTTGCAAACGCTGCACACTCTCATATAAAGTAGTTCATATGGATGGTTTCACTTTTTGGACGGATGTTCATTCCTCTTGGCTAAAAATGTTTATTATGGTCTAGTAATCCTTTTATAAAAGTAAAGCTGGCACATTTAGTAAGTGATGAAATGTAATTGAGTAGGCCTACCAGTTTTCAGGAGCAGTGAACAATTTAATTTAACTGAGAGTTACAATAGTATTTTTCAAAAATGCTTTAAAAAAAAACTTTATTTATCATTTTACAAAATGTACATCTCTTCAGTTCAAACCCTGAACGCATACTGTCCACCTGAGTGGACATATAAAAATCTCTTTGAAAAAACTAGATAAAAAAAAAACTAAAGTTCAGATCTTGTTTTTCATGCCCCAAGAGCAATAATAACACTTGGTAAAAGAATCCTGACTGAGGCTTTCATAATTCATGCATGACTTTACTCTTTTATTGGAAATGTCTATTTATAGATAGAATTATTTGACTTAATGCCTTTATGATTCTTCATTTGTTGTTATGCTCTAACATTTCTATTGGTATCTTAGACTTAGACTCTAAGTCTAAGATACCAATATAAATGTCTTAATGAGAAAACCTGTTGTAACTAAAGCTGAATTTGAAAATCATAATTTCAAAGTACTTTATTGAAACAAAATACAATTATTGAATGTGTAAATTAATGAATACAAAACACCAGGCTTTTTCACTGCAGTAAAAGCTGCACACACAAGTCAAATAATGTAATGAATTTTAGTCATGATGTTTATTAATTTCTGCCTTCAACTAACTATTAATGCTGCTTCTTATTTGCTAAAAATGCCTGGCTGCAGCTTTGTGGAGGGAAATCTGAAGGAGGCACTGTGGCTCTTTAACTGTCGAGACCAAAGCCTTGAGGAAAGTCTTAAAACATACGTACTCCCTGATAGCAAATGATGACGAGGCTCAGATGAACAATTTGGCAGTTACACAAGATATTTTACAATGCCTGTTCTTTCCTCTTTGCTAAAAAAAATTATTATGGTCTATTAATCCTTTTATAAAAGTAAAGCTGGCACATTTAGTAAGTGATGAAATGTAATTGAGTACAAGTTTTCAGGAGCAGTGAACAATATAATTTAACTAAGAGTTTCATAATAGTATTTTTCAAAAATGCTCCAGTCTGCATAATAAGTACTTTTACTTTTGGCAAATGAAGTCTATTTTAAATACTTTTACTTATCTTGTACTTTAATACAAGTTCGATTTTTAATGAGTATGTATACACTGTTCTTGCTACTTTTAGTAAAACATGCCTCTTATTTTTCTAAAATAAACTTTACTCTTTTATTGGAAATGTCTATTTATAGATATAATTATTTGACTTACTGCTTTTATGATTCTTCATTTGTTGTTATGCTCTAACATTTCTATTGGTATCTTAGATTTTAAGTCTAAGATACCAATAGAAATGTCTTAATGAGAAAACCTGTTGTAACTAAAGCTGAATTTGAAAATCATAATGTCAAAGTACTTTATTGAAACAAAATACAATTATTGAATGTGTAAATTAATGAATACAAAAACACCAGGCTTTTTCACTGCAGTAAAAGCTGCACACACAAGTCAAATAATGTAATGAATTTTAGTCATGATGTTTATTAATTTCTGACTTCAACTAACTATTAATGCTGCTTCTTATTTGCTCAAAATGCCTGGCTGCAGCTTTGTGGAGGGAAATCTGAAGGAGGCACTGTGGCTCTTTAACTGTCGAGACCAAAGCCTTGGGGAAAGTCATATGTACACTCCCTGATAGCAAGTGATGACGAGGCTCAGAAGAACAATTTGGTGGTTACACAAGATATTTCACAATTCTTAATTACATGTTAACTAGATGAATTAATGCAGTGCCTGGGCGGAGTAATTCCACATAGTCTTCAACTTAATGTTTTTGTAGAAAAAATGTGTACATCCTGGGGGAAACATTAAAAGAAACTGGAAGAGCTTGTATCTACAGCTTAACATCATACTGAAAGCTGATGTAGCTGTCAAAACTGTTTGCGTGCCAAATCGAAAATGACTTGCTAATAGCTTTTTCATACTGTACCTGCTAAAGTCACTTTTTTATAAAGATCTATATTTATTTTCATCTTCTTCAGGCAATGAAGTAAAGAGTACACAGACAATGTTTGTAAATCCAAATCGTTGTATTTTATACTAGAAAAACACTTGGTTGCAAACCAGACAATACAACTTATCCAGTCAAAATGATGTGTTTACTGCCACTATCACATCTTCCTCCTTACATAAAGCAGCCTCTTTAGAACTGTGCAACATCACACCTCTGACAACAGACACATTTTCACATGCAGAAAATATGAAAGATCGAAAGGATGTTCACCTAGAACAAGGTCAGGCTGGCTCTGAAAGGAATACTCTTCCAAACTGGTCGTGCTGTGTAAATCCCTGACAGATTACCAGTTATAAAAATACTATATGTATATGGTTTCTCTGTTTACTGTCCATTGGGCACTTTAACTGGTTTCTTACGGCCCGATTTCCAGCGGTTATTTCTGAATTTCTTCTGAAGACCACCCCCGCCCTGTTCCTAAAAAAAGTGAATGAAACAATAATTAACATAACATTTCATCAGTGACAACTATCAACATGAATTGAATTACACAAAAAAACAAAATTGATTGTAGATTTCTACAGACCTTTTTGCGTTTCTGCTGTTGCACCTGCGTGTCCACCTCCACCTCCATCTCTTCATCTTCATCTGTCTGGAAGTCATCTTCCTCCTTAGCTGCTTCACCCTCTACAACTTCTTCTGGCTCGTCTTTTAAACTGAACATCGTAGCTGTGGGAACATATAACAGGGTTACAGCAAACTAAAACTCCTATCCTAAAAGCCACCATTCAGACGGACAAGTGATTTAATTCATGAGGTTTTGCCTGGAGTTCAATTCTGCAGACCGGGACGCACAGTTAGACATAATAACCATAATAAAAAGTCTACAGTGTGTGCACTTGGGATACTGACGGGGGTAAAGGTCACTCATGCTGTCTTCTGAGTCACTGTGATCCTCTTCACTCGATGAAGTTCCCGCATGTTTTGAGGTCTTCCCCCGACTGGCCTCCTCTTCAGGTTCTCTGGGCTTTTTCCGTTGTTGTCTTGCTGGAACATAATCAATCCCTAGCTCCACACACTCCTCATCTAGAGCAGGAATGAGACAGTCATGTTAGTAAATTGAAAGTGTAAATAATAAAATATTTCTGAGGTTGAATAGCTTGACTCAATATTGATCATACTGAGAACACTGATCAACACTGATAAGAACTGAAATAATACTACAGTGTACATATAAAATAGGTGGTGAAGTCCATCAGTACAAATCTGTGTGTGAATATTGTCACAAAATAACTGCCTGAACAGATTTAGAAAGATTCTCTTGACCATAACAGTGATACCATAGAAATACATTTTTTAAGTCATCCGATCATCATGATAGCTTCCATTTCCTTCCCGGATTAGAATATCACACGAAAAGTCTGTGTCACGAAGGTTGTATAACATACCCTAAAAGCAGTCTATACCTACTAGATCACAACCTGTAAAGAACAAGGTGACATGCATGCAGATAAGTAATGGACTGACATTTTTCGAGGGCTTTCTTGAAGCGTTTCCCGTTGATATGTCTTAGGACATGATGAGGCTGCCGGTTAAGGTGTCTGAGGGTCAGCCTACAGAAGAGCTGTTTGCTGGGAAACAGACAGGAGGCATCACATAAAGATATATCACACACATGCAGATAGCTACACGCATTGAGACATGTTCTGAGTGATGATACATTATGGCATTCCTAGTGCAATTTCTGCAAGTAAGATTAGAAATGTGATTGTCTTTATAAATAACATGGTAAGCATTATTCTTCCTTACGGTTGTTTTGAGCTTGGTACAACATGTGGTTCATACTGTCTGTAGTTGAACTCGGCAGTCGTACTCAGTTTATTATATTTCTTCCCTTTAGTAAACGCCTGGAGCTCCGTCAGGTTGCATGGAAACTCATGGCCATTCAGAGTGCATTTGATCTGAAAACAACAAATTAGGTGATCATGCAATCATCACAACACTTCACCCTGCATGGGTCCATGTTATCATTTAGCATTACGGCTAGCATCACAGTGTACGACAGTGTGATTCGTGAGATCTGATGGAATTAGCTCGCCAACCTTTTTGCCATCTGTAAACTGGAGGAAAGGGTGGTTAAGAAGAAAGGCTTTGACGTCCGCAGGTAATTCCTCCATAGCTTAAATAACTAATCAAAACAGATCTTTCGGTGTGTATAGAATAGTCCAACCCCTTACAGGAAATAGTGACTACACGTGGGCAAAGGGTCAGGCTCTGTTGCATGATTTGTTGGCGCCATCTACTGACCAAAGTTAGATAGGTCAGCTTCAACGATTGGATTAAGCTATTCAGCTTTAATTGTATTTAACTTATAAACAGGACCATTTGATTAAATAAATGTTGGTTATCCAAGTAAAGCTTTACGTTTTCAGTATTCTTCATAGGAAAACTGATCAAATAAGATGTAGAAGCACACTAGTATAATATAACTGTCCACAATAAATCTGCTACAATGACACCGACAAGTCTATGGTCAAGACTAACAGAAAACTCAAGAATGCAAAAATAAACATTAATTGGATAAAGTAATGTGCTCTTAGTCGGTTAAGTCAGCTGACAGGCAGAATCTCACAACTCTAAATCAAAGAGATGATAAGATAAGATAAGATAGTTCATTCTGTCCATATTTTCAGAAATCATAAGAATGGTCGATAAAAAGCTGTGGTAATGAGTGGAAGAAAGTTTAAGAGAAAAAGAGGACATTTATCGAAAACGTACTCTTGTAATAGTAACATATCAACACTTGAAAGATTTTCTGAGGTGTAGGGTTGAAAACTATCAACTCAACTACCCGCCAGGTTATCTGCACAGAGTGACTGCTCGTCTTTATTATTATAGCATCTTTACTGAGAACGCAAAACCCCGCCCACATTTCCCCCACAATCCATCACTTTAGGTGACAAATGTCAAGTAAGCTAGCTACGATAGAATAAAGTAACAACAGCGCACTTTTTCTATAATACAATATTAAACGTGAATATTTATGCAATGTCTGGACCAAATGGAGATCCACACATCTCAATTGACGATGGTATTATCGACGACGAAGATGAATTTGAGGAAGAAGGTAATGCACTAATGTGGTCATTCATTATAATCGGTATAGCGTTATTGTAGTGAACGATAATCACTCGGGTCACGTTCAGTGTGCTAATTCAGAGGTTTTTGGTCAATAAAGTCATAAGCAGCCATTTCAATTAGATTTACACCTTCACCTGATGTTAGGTGACACTGACTTTGAATTAGCTTAGCATTGTTGAGGGGCTTTCTTATTGAAGCATGTTAATATCATTTTGAACTTCTGTATATCAGTCATATCAAGTATGTATTCTTATGGGTTTTCAAAGTGACAGTAGTTGCGTTGTCTGTTTGTAGAGCAGATTTATTGAATTATCAGTGCTTTATTTTTTGCTCGAGATCTTGTTCAAATCCTCAAATTAAGAGTTCATCAAAGTGCATGTGTTCAGTAGAAATGTGATTAAAATCTGTTTAAAAGTTGTCTGAGAATAAAAATAAACCAAATTATTCTAAATTAATGGTTTTTAAATCAGATTTAGTAACACTAGTTTTGTAAATTGTTGTCTTTTTAAGACCCTTTTTTGTGAAATCTCTAATTTAATCTCTTTATTATTATTATTATTATTATTATTATTATTATTATTATCTGAAAGTATATTATACACAGGTTAAATATACTCAGATGTTTTGTTGGTTAATGCTGGGGATTATCAGATTTTAAATATTTGTTCTTGGCTTAATGAAACAACACGGTACATCTCAAGCTCTAAATAAGGCTACTCTCCTCTTGCCTGTCTTTGCCAGCTATTTACGCAATAAATATGTTCCTTATATTAATAGGAAGTCAAAAAAAGTGTACGTTTGGAAACCTTAATCCTGTCCAAATGAATGGGGATCCAAGGGATAAAAACATAGAAGCCTCTTTTTATGTTAAAAACCAGAAACTATTTTCTCAATAGAAGCTCTAACATAAATCTCTTTCATGCATATCCACAGAGTTTGAAGCCATCAACTCGGCGCTGGATCAGATCAACTCATATCTTGATGATATAGAAGATCGTAATGATTCACTGAATGGCAAACTGCATGAACTATTGGAGTCAAACCGGGAGGCCCGACAGGAGTTCAAGGCCCAACAGCTGCAGACCCCGGAGGAGCAGCTTTGTCCTGCAGAGGGGGACGAGTCCTCCAGCAAGGAAGACTTGGACAAGGACAAGGGGGATTGAAAATGAATGATGAGGAGCTAAGCTCAGCAAAATACAGGGATGTAAATATTTATGAAAGTATCTAACTTCTGTCTTATCGACTACCTGGATCTGATCTCCTCAGTAGATGTCCATATCGTTTTCCTCCTTTATTGAACTGTGGTGTTTGCTTCCACAACTGATCTTAGTGACCTCTAGCTGCGTCTTATACACGTTGTAAACTGCAGTGACCTGGTAATATAATTGTAAAATCTCCTGCGTTGTTTAAAAAGCTAATCAGGCCTAAGTGGGACATATTGAGAACAATTCTAAAGCCAGGATGACAAAAGAACTTTATTAAAAAGCTGATGCATTTTTTATTTTAACAACACAAAATGCTGATATATATATATACAATGACTTGCTCAATGTTTCAGGATTTGCCCACGTGTGTAGTGTTGATCCAGTTGTGTCGTCAGCTTTCTGAAATGGTATGTTCCTGTCCCAAAAAGTAAATGCAAAGATCAAATGTCAACCAGTTTGATATAGTTGTATCTGTAGCATGACTGTAAATGTGCTGTCCTGTTTGTGTTAGGATAAGTCAGCTAACAAGTGTTTGTATAAGTTAAGTGACCACAAAAGTTAAAATAAAGTCGACCAAGTGTGGGAATTGTCAGACATTTTAATATCAATTCAAATGAACCCCCCCCCCCCCCAACGGAACACAAAAATCCCCAAATCCATAACTTCCAGCAGTTAAAAAACATCCCGTTTATTCACCTCCATTTAGTCAGTAGCTGAATAAAAATACAATAAGAAACATACAGCTTTGTCTGAAATTATCTTTTACATGTCCTTTTCTCTCTTCTGTTCTGAGCTTCACTTCTTCATCATAAGTACGTGTCATGTGACAGTCACCACCAAGACTACAACAGTTGCTACATGCGTAAGCAAACCACTTGTGTGCTTCAAAAATATCCTTCTCAGATGTGGACGATGAAATGTTTCCAGAACGTCACACTAGCCCTCAAACCTTGTGACTGCTGAAATGCTGGAACCAAAGTTACACATTTGTATGATCATGGGATGGTCTACTGTGTGACTGCTACTCAGTTTGTTAAATTAAATAAACACTTTCCTCCTCACAATAACTGTGGTTCCTTCTGTCCAGTGTACAGCAAACACAAATATCTTAGAAAATCAATGCAATGATAAATTAGAGGAAAATGAGCAACTACCACTAACAGCATTGTAAGACAATGGAAAACACTTTTTTTCTGAATGCAGGCACACTTTACTATCCATTCTACGCTTTTATCATTATGAATTATGAGTTAGAAGACTGATTTGTGGGTCAATCTTTAATACCCAGCAGCATATACATGTCTAAACCGACGAGCTTTCAAATATCCAAATGAACAGATAGTGCAGACTTTTGTGTGGATTCTTAGTTTAGAGCCTGTTGAATCCCAAACATTTTAAACACTTTATTATGAAAAAAATAACATGAAATAAACTGGACCCCCTGCCCCCCCAAAAACGATACTAAAATGCCCTGAACAAAGCTTTGATCAGATTCGAGGTTCAACATGTCTCAACACTCCATCTAAAAGTACCCTGTTTAACACTTTAGTTTGAAAAACAAAAGACGTTATTCGCTCAAACACTTACATTGCTTACATTCTCCTTTCAGCTCTCTATAAGCATGTGCCATTGTTGAACATGTCTCCACTTGTACGTTATGTTAAAAATAACAATCACTCTTCTAGCTAGCTTAATGAGTAAAAACAATATCCTGATCTTTGAGCACAGCAGGGTGGGAAATTAACTTTTTGGAGGAACTACCAGCCTATTTGGTTTATTGAATGCAGCATAATTATAAAAAGCCTAGAAGCTCTTCATTTAGGGATAATAAGCAATTACAGAGATTTTAATAAATAAGTCTGAAAGATGGGGTCATTGCTCTTTTAAGCAGATGTCAAATGCAGATCTCCTTGTTTGGGAAATGCATGTAATACTTTAAATTAAAAAACTGTATATACGTTTTTATCAGTGTCTCAATCCCATTCTACTTGTTAACAGTCAATTATTTGCAGTATAGTTCACTTGTGGCTCTGTGTGGTTGTACTTCAGCTGAAGACATATGATAAATGGTCATAAATAACATTTTACACAAGATATGATTTGTACCTGATGATTGAGCGAGATGAAATTAAGGGACCGCTAAAGTTACTACAACTTAAATACACTTTTAGTTTACTTGGGGGGTTCACAAAGCGTCTTTTTTTTTTTTTTACCACCTGTGTGCAAGTGACTTTTTGAGTTAACTACACATTGCAATAAACATGCCGAAAAATGCTTTGATTTTAGTATGAAGGAAGAAATTGGGACAGAATGTGTATCAAATTGATGGTTTTCTTTCAATATAAGAAGCTTCTCTTTATAAGGAAAACAGTTTGATCCGATCTACAATGACCTAATGTGTATTGCTGTAATGTAGTGGTGAGGCTAGAGATGATGCAACATCATTCTTTAACCGGGAGCCAACATTTGGACCCACTGGTTTAACATGTATGCTATAGCTGTCAGGTGTTAATTTCCCACCCTGGGAAAGCATCACATGGGAAGTCATGTTCCACCATGATGTATTATCAATCTTCCTACATGTGTGTGGTAAATTCAGACTTTCTGACATGGAGAGAAGCGGGGCTGCTCACACCTTGGTCTCAGTTTCATGAAAGCACCTCATCACATACGGACACATCCGGTCAGTATCAGCTTACATTTCTGCCAGGTTCCACTCTTTCCCCACCTCCTCTCTGACTCAGCGTCTGTTTATGGCCCTCCCCGACTTGCGTTTGGGTTTAGCTTTTGCCTTCTTCTTCCCTGGGACAGCAGGAACCTCCTTCTCTTCCTCCTCCTCCTCTTCCTCCTCCTCTTCTTCTTTAATAGCATCTGGCTCCTCTCCGCTGGCAGCAGGAGGCTCAGCTGGGCCCTCCATATCTACAGAGTCCTGGGATGTCTTTGTCTCTTCTTCATTCGTTGTCTCTTCTTCATTCGTTGTCTCTTCTTCTTTCGTTGTCTCTTCTTCTTTCGTTGTCTCTGCTTCTTTCAGTTGGAGGCGGAGCTCTTGGTCTGTGCTGTCAGTATTGGTGGCTGAGGTGCTGACAAAGTCCTGTGAGGTTGGTTCTGCTTCTTCCTCCTCCTGTTGCTGGGTTTCTGGATTGGTCAGTAAAACAGAGTTTTCCTCAGAGGGGGAGGATTCCTCAGAACAGACTGTGGGGGTCTCGGTCACAGGAGGCCTGAGGCTGTCTGCAGCGGGGAGACACTCTCTGGAAGATTCAACAGCGTCGCTCTTCAAATCTCGGTACCTCTGAGAAGACGAAGCATGAATATATGTTACAAATACAGAGGGACATTCTCCAAGGTAAACACACGTTAATGCACATCTTTTTACATGCAGTAAACCCTCTAAGAAATACTGGGATTGAAGTTGCCGTTCAACAATCTGTGACACAAAACTATTCACACAAATAACCACAAACACGAATACTATAGTTAGTAGAAACAAGTAGATCAACAATAGTTTGTGCCAGAGATAATCAGTTATACTCTTTTTTAGTGGAGGAAAAAAACAAGGTGAGTAAAAGAATGGAAAGGCCAACCTTGAGCTTCTCAAAGTGCTTCATTGATTTGCAGTGGGTGTGCAGGGCAGAGGATTCAAAGTGGTAGAACGTGTTGCAGAGTCTGCAGATAAAACCTGCGACTGGAACAAAAAAACTGGAACCTGCAGCAAAAGAAACCAAATAATTAACATCGCCTGAATGTTATCGGTAAATCCAAACAATAACGCATACAAAGGTCACTTCAAAGGACTCACCATAGACTGTGTCAGCGTCATACTGCTCGTCACTGGCCATGTCCTTCAGAGTCACTTCTTTAACGGAGGAACAGTCATCCTGTCACAGTAAACAAGTATAGTTTAACAAACTACAGGGTCCTAATAGTGTAATTTTAGACCCTAAGAGAATGTGATCCGAATTGAAAACAAGAAAAACATCAAAGAAAATCACCTGTTCGTTCATCTGTTTATCCTCTTCCTCCTCCTCCTCCACCTCCTCCTCCTCGCCCTCCACCTCCTCCAATGAGAAGCCCTCTGTGTCCAGCTCCGTCAGCTTGCCTAAGGCCTTGCAGCCCTCCTGTTCCTGGAGCTAGTGAACAGTAGCGAGTACAGCATTAATATTTCAATCTGGGAGCTTGTTGTTAAAACGTTTTGAAATCATTATAAAACACAGATACCTCCTCCACTTTCCGTCTGTGGTCCTGAGACCGCAAGTGCTCCACGAAAATCTGGGAGGTCTTGAAACGTTTCTTGCAGACAGTGCAGGAGGAGATGACGGCTCTGCTGGCAAGCTGAGGAGAGATGAAGGGACAACAGGACATTAATGATTCTTTACATTTGAAACCATTTTGATAAAGAGATGTGCTCATCTATAACGTAAGCAGGTTTACTTTGTGTTCCTCGGTGCGACGGTGCTCTGTGAGGCTACTGGTGAAGTGGGTGTGACAGGTGGCACACCAATGCTTCAAGTCAGACTTCTTCTCTCTGCAGAAAATAAAAGACAAACAATATTCATAAATCTATTCATGAAAATGACAAGCTAGGAAAAAGACCCCGTTGAAGGAGACAATCAAAAAGGTGCTGACTTGTCTCTCTTATCTTTTGACTTGGCACAAAACAAATGCTTTAAACTGACCCGTCTTTAATTGCTTCCTGTAGGGACTCGTGCACTCGTGGCATCAGGGTGACCAGGCAGGCATTGCTCATGTGTTGGATCTCCATCATCCTCTGCTGGTGCGAAACACTGTTCATATGACTCTTGAAGTTCTGAAAAAAAAGACAATAACATTAGAAGATAATAGTTTATGAGATGACATACATTATACGTTTCCCGCAACCTTTCAGACTAGATAACCAAGGCCTATGTATGTGAATGTGTGCGTCCATTCAACATACTTGCTGGTTGTGGCAGGTAATGCTGCAGAGGTAGCAGTAGAACTTATTGGTGCCATCCGCTACACCCTCCTCTTCCTCCTGGTTGTCTGCTGAAGCTAAAGAGGCGTCTTTCCCCTCTGAGAGGGAATCCCCCTGCTGGTCCTCTTCACTCAGCCTGCCCGATGGGGACGTAGCTGACAAATGGCTGTGCTCCTACAGAGAGGTTCAAACCAGAACTATACCCAGTGTCCCAAAGTATTTATGTAACTGAGGCGATAAACAGGAGGTCATCAGATAGTGGTAGTCAGCATTGAGCACCACATGACCCACCTAGCGTTTGCAATAGTGATTTAGCTAATTCAAAATAGATTATTTAGCGTTCAAATGACTTTGTCTATGACCCGACTATGCCAAATAAAGACTCCTCACCTCAGTAGCTCTGCTCTCCTCCAGTGCCTCAACAACATCCGACCCCCCAGGGGAGCCTCCTTCCTCCATAAGGATGCAGTCTGGGAAAAGGGGGTAAAAAAGCAAAAATCGAAGTTATCATCTCAACTGACCTAAACTACATTAACATGAAATGACTGCTCAGTTAAATAAAAGTAGAGTATTTAACCATCTACTCAATGCTTCTGGGGGTTTTACCTCCAGGCTGGCTGTCCTCTGTGTTGCTGTTAGTATCTGAACATAGAAGATCCCCATCTGTATCTGCGATGGTGATCGTCTCAACACCACAGTGCTCCTTGGGGTTCTCTGACCTGCAGTGAAAATAACAAGATTTAGCGAAGGAACAAATAACAAATCCTTAGGTTGGTGTAAAGTCCTTCCATGATCCATATTTCGGCTGGGTATTCTTGCTGCCTCCATGGATAGGACATTAACACTTGGGATGAAAAGATTTTCACAGTGGCTGTAGGAGCCATGGCAATAAAAAACCTTTTCCATACCCATCTGTCCTCTGCTTCTTGACTTCAGGTTCTTCAAGTTGCTCCTCAGACGACTGCGTTGGTTCATCCACTCCACCCACGGCACCATCTGTGCGTGGAAAAGACAAAAAACTAAGTTGGAAACAATCACAAAGAACATTTTCTATACAAACAAATGATTCTACAATCAAATGCTTACCATTAAAGTCTTTAAAGTCACACATGACATTTAACACACACATCACCTTAAACCTTAAAAGGTCCCATGTCATGTTTTTCTGGTTATTACCCGTCCCCTTGTGTGTTATGAAGGTTTTTCTGCATGTAAACGGTCTGCAGTCACAAACCCTCAAAGTACACCCTGTAGCGAGTGAAACTCTAACACAGAGAAGACCAGTCTATGCTGCCCCAGAACGCCTCGTTGGACATTTTCTCTTTTTCTTCCTGGGTACAGTGACGTGACCATACCAAAATGGACCAATCCGTGGACTGGGCGCCACGTTTGGGGGTGCGGGTGCTAGTGGAGCCTCGCAGCTGGGGGTGCTGCAGCCCCGTCAGCACCCCCCCCTTTCCGCATCCATTCGCGATGTCTCGCAGACTCCACGCAGCAACCAGGAAATGACACCAATAATAGAGCTCACACTGTCCCCTCCTCAGAGCAGCGAGCCGCGCAACATCCCGCCAACACGGCACCCAGACCCCACGCAGCATTCTCATCTGTTTGTCCTTACTGGTGTCCTTTTCTGGTTGCTAACGCCATTGTGACACATAATCACTGATGTTCTGCTGTAACGGTGGTGGACTCATCAGAACAGAGTGGGCGAGCTGACCAATCAGAGCACAGTGGGCTCATAGGGAGGGGGGGGGGGCAGGAGCTCCAACAAGGCGTTTAGGACAGAGAGTGAATACACATACTATACAGAGATGCTGTATGAGAAAACCAATGTGAGTTTGGAACATTGAACAATGTAAATCTATTCTAGTAGAGCTCCACAATGGAATTATGATCAGTAGAAATGGCCATGTCATGGGACCTTTAATTATGTTTCAGTGCTGGTGATTTGCAGCTCTACCTGTTTCAGTCTTGTCCCCGGCTTCATTGGTACTGCTAGCTGCTGGTTGGTCGTCTGTGCTCCCTGAGGCCATCTGCTCGCTGTCCCTCTTCCTGTCAGGCTGACGCGCTGCAGCGTCCTGCACAAGAGAGACCACGATAGGATCACAAATATACAACAAAGTCTGAGATAACATTGCAGCTATGAAACAAAGGTGTCTCACAGCACAAATCACTGACAACAAATTATTGTGTTTGAATTGAGTAATGTTGTTCAAATACACTTTTGTGTCCAATCAACTGTCCAAAACCCATGGGTATTTCGTATACCATCGTAAAAAAAACTGTAAATATTTTCATTCTGAGCTGAAACTTATTAATTGTTTTGTATTTATGCTCAAAAACTACCAATGTAATTACTATCACTTAATAAATAACATATACAAAATAATGGAGAATAATTCTCTAACCATAAACCCATTGATTAATCATTTCAGCTCTACTATCAATATCAAATAAAGTATACAAAATAACCAGCATTTGTTGTCAAATATGACTTCATTACAATGAAAGCATTAGCTGAAGTTATAAACACATTATTTGAGGCTTGCTGCATCAGCTCTTATATTAACAGATGTTTACTTGTTCTGACTAGTCTAAAGTCAGACCTAAATTAAAGTTGTCAATAATGTCATAATCATAATGGTGCTTTTGTAATTACTGCAGCAGTGGTGGAAGAGGAGGAGGAGGAAGAGAAGGACGAAGAGGCTGTGGTGGGGGTGTTGTTGTTGTTGTTGTTGTAGTAGCGAGCATGCTGGTGGTACTGTCGGGCAGCTGGGTAACCCATCATGGGGGACTTCATGCCCATGCCCATGGGGACCGGGCCGAGCAGAGAGTTCCTGGACCCGGCACTGAAGAACTGACGGAACTGCTGTCCAGCCATCCCAAAGCCCCGCATGCTACCTGAACGAGCATGAAAAGAGACGCATTCGTTAGAAAAGACACACATCTAAACACCTTGGAAGCTGGTTTTCCAACGCTTCTAAACACATTGTCTGTGTAAATGTCCAACTAAAATGTGCCTGTCCTTTATGATTTCCAGTTGTCTTTTAACTGGAATTCAAAGTGTACCCTGCATCTGCTGCATCAGTAGGGCCCCCTGCAGCATGGGATTGGGGGCCATGGATCCCTGGCACATGTTGACCATCCTGGGAGGAGGGGCTGACTGCTGAGCGCCAGGAAGGGATCTGCGCAACAAATACACATGAGTAAATAAACATAAAGCATCATTTCAAGTACATTTCCAGATATATGTTTTATTCAAATTATTCATCAAACCTGGAAACGTATTTTACACATCAGATATAACATGGACACAAGCTGCTAATGTTCATTCTCATGTTTATGATTGTTGTGTGTAAATCTGGCGCAGCTCAGATATGGATTAGCCTTTATCAAAGATGTTTCTATATCAGCTCTGGCGCAGATTCTATTTCAGGTTTTATTATATATTTTTTATAGCAGAAATTACAAGGCAATTTACAATCAGCTTTATAAAACATATGTGTATTTGTCATTAAATTTAACAAAGCTGGTACAGTATAGAGTATGAAGGGACAATATGATGGCCGATGCTTTTTCTCATCCTCAGAATAAAATAAAAGGGACCAGCTGACCCGAGGATTAAAGATAAGAGTGACAAAAGCCGACAGGTACATGACAAATGCCCACAGCGTATTTTATGGTTTTTATCATAAGTGAAGATAATAATTGCCAGTAATCCTGCAATTAAAAGTGTTTTATATAATGTGCAGTTTATCAACACTACCTTTGGGAAGGCCAGATAACAAGCCTTTGCCAACTCTTAATACCTGATACAGAAAGACAATGGTGATTTGGTTGGAGTTAGAAGTTCTCGTTGGTCACAATAACCAAACAAACTTTTTAGAAAAGTATGCCAGTGCTGCAAGATTGGGACTGATAGAAATAATATCGCATAGCTGATTTTCTATCTACTAAATGTACATAATAACAAACATAACATATCCTACCCTGGATTAAATGCCCCAACAACAAATAACCAGAGGTGGGAGAAGTATTCAGATCTTGTACTCAAGTAAAAGTACAAGAGTTTAGGAATACTCTGTTACAGGTCCTGCATTAACTCACAGTTACTCACAAAAGTATAAAGATCTACTTAAATGACCAAAAGTACTCATTATACAGATAGGCCCATTTCAGAATAATATATGATATGTTTTGTATGCTGCACAATAGCTTGTGAATGTTAATCCAGGTGTAACTAAAGTCTTATTTAAGTGTTGTTTATATTTCACATCATTAATCCAAATGTGCAAAGTAACTAAAAATATGAAATACAAGTAGTGGAATAAAAGTACACTATTGATCTCTTGTAATAATTGTAGTAGGTTGAAGACATTTCAAAAAATTGAAATACTCAAGTAAAGTACAAGAAAATTGTACTTAAATACATGTATATAGACAGGCTTTACAAATATATTTAATTTAAAATATATATTTCCCACAGTGGGGCTTGTGTTGTGGTTTAAGGCTCAGCCACCACCGCCAGTCCCACATACCTCATCCGGAGGGCCCTGCCTAATCACCGGGCTCGAGTTAACGCTCTTACCGCTGTGCCTGGTGGTGGTGATGGGCGACATGATGCCGAGGAGGTGGCTGTGGCGGAGGGGGAGGTGGAGGCTGCTGCTGGAAAAGTTGTTGTAGCTGCCGCAGGTGCTGGTGAAATTGTTGCTGTTGTTGCTGCTGCTGCTGCTGGTGGTGGTGCGGATTGAACATAACTGGCTTTAATGTCCTCCGTTGATGTTACACAGTGTAAAGACCACCAGCGGAAAGGTGACACTGTTTTAAAAACCCTCAAGTGGAGGTATCTCTGAATGGAGAGAGAGAACAAAGTTGTGTCATTATCTGTCCCGTTGTCTTTGTTGTACAGACGCATTCAATAACAGTGCGCACCTCCTGAGACAGCGAATCGCTCTCATATTTCGAGATGACAACTAGCTAGCACTAGTCTAGCATGTAAGCTAACAACAATTTTCTTTTTTTGGTTTGCATGGTTTATTTATAATTTCTTCACCTTGTTAGCTAACATCATAACGGGAACCGTGATTTTTTAGAAGAGAGCGACAAGTTATTCAATAACGAACACAAAATAATGTACAGGCTACACCTGCTATAAAACAAACGAAGCTAGCGACATTAGCCACCGCACAGTGACTGAACACAACAAGTTAGCTTAGCTTAGCTTAGCTTAGCTTAGCTTCAAAATAGCTAGCAAACTTACGGATAAAAACACAGCGGCTACAGGGGTACTATCTACATGTTACTATAGCAACAGTTGTAACGACTTACATCTCACAGAGGAAAGCAGCGATGTATTGTTGATAATCCAACTAAAATAATAGCAGAGTTTAATTCTTTCTCTCAGTCCCGGTACAACTCGCATAAGGCAGCGAACCGTCTTCAGAGTGGTGAGGTTACAGCACTGTGTCGCCCCCTGGTGGCTGTCTGGAGAGCTGGAAATTATATGCTCACATAAAATAGCTTTAGATAATGTAGCTATTTATGATTATAATTAAAAAGTTAGTGATTACATCCAAAATCACAGTGGCCTCTTTAATTAAATATCTCTTATACGTTTTTAAGCTTTTGCATTTTACACTTGAAACACTATCTAAATGTAAAGAATTCATAAAAGTGGAACATCATTTTACACTAGCACCCACTGGAAATTATGGAAATGGAAAATAAATCATTTTGAAACAAACACTGCATATATACATTATATACAGCAGTAAACAATGGGCTACATTATAGTATAAGTATATATGATAATATTATTGTAGGCTATAGTTTGTGTCGATTGTAGGCTATGTTGTACACATATATAAAAACACTATATACCTGCATTTACAAATGTTTTTAATTGTATTTATTTGGTATTCATACTTTAGTACATACACCATATTTGCATTCTTTATTTTTACATTAGATAAGAAGTTGTAGCCCCCTGGCCTCTGTCCAGGATTCTAACAGATTCAGCGCCATGAACAGATCTATAAGTCGGTTTGGGCAAAAAACATTGCAACTATACGTAACATGTCCCACCTTCAACTTGCAAAAAACAGTCAAACAAGATTTAACTTTAGAGAAAAAGAAAAACAAGACATCCCTTTACAGTAAACAGCACAGTTTGACAGAAAACTACAGTGAGAGTAAACCAGTGTCACCACCAAGCGGTGTGCATGGGGATCTGCAGGGATCTCTCCAGAGTCCTCATCCTTCCCCCTGCTGCGCTCGGTGGAGAGGAGTAGTGTACATGCTCGGTGACGGAGATAGTCATATAGCTGAGGTGATCTGACACACCGAGGGGCTGCAATCAATGAGGGGGATAACCGAAAAGTGATCCGGTGTGTGCGGAAAAAGTCCCTTGATACGCGAGGGTGGCGAGGAGGGACGAAGAGGAAAATAAGAGATTAATCCCTCCCTGCTCTGACAAGGAAGATATACTGCCCATTACATCGCAAAGATGGGGAACCAGGGGATGGAGGATTTGATTCCTCTGGTGAACCGCATGCAGGATGCCTTCTCCTCCATCGGGCAGAACGCGGACCTGGACCTGCCGCAGATCGCTGTGGTGGGCGGCCAGAGTGCAGGGAAGAGCTCGGTGCTGGAGAACTTCGTCGGGAGGTAAGTAGCTTTTCCAGGAAATGCATGTTGGTGCATCACACAAGCGGACGCAATCGCTTTCATTTTTTTTTTTACACTTAACCCCGTCCCCATCCCCCCCTCTGAGGCAGCTTTGAACACACCTCCCAGCCTTGGTTAAAAGGTTTACATGGTGGCACCTTTCACCAGTTGTATCCCTCTTTCACACCAAGGCGAGGAGATTATTTTGTAAGGCCGACATAAATCCCTGATGAAGTTCATCTGATGCATTCAGGGATCCACACATTGCTGTTGAAATGACTTTGCATTTAACATCAAAGTAGGTTTCTAAACTCTATAACTTGGTCCAAAATGTCACACATTTGCACATGTTTATCAATACAAACCTTATGACATCAGTCACAGGGGCAGCTTTTACGCTGACTTCCTACACACAATTACAGGCAGCTTGATGGATGTGTTGTTTGTTTTCTGTGGCAGGGCTACCATTTGGATGTCCGAATCAGGACCAGGCAAGAGGCAACACATTTCTTGCTGTGTGTGTGTGTGTGTGTGTGTGTGTGTGTGTGTGTGTGTGTGTGTGTGTGTGTGTGTGTGTGTGTGTGTGTGTGTGTGTGTGTGTGTGTGTGTGTGTGTGTGTGTGTGTGTGTGTGTGTGTGTGTGTGTGTGTGTGTGTGTGTGTGTGTGTGTGTGTGTGTGTGTGTGTGTGTGTGTGTGTGTGTGTGTGTGTGTGTGTGTTTGTGTGTGTAGAGGTTTCTCACTGTCAAAGCTGCTGCTGATGCAAAACAAAATGAGGGGAACACATCTGATCTATTATGCTGCAGTATGACCTTGCATATAAAGAGAGAGAGAGTCCACCTGAGCTTTGAGCCGTTGCAGCTCAGCTCATCCATCTGTCTGTCAGTGCTTATGCTGTAAGTGAAGCTTACTAAATGCAGGCAGCAACATTGGTGTCACTACCTTAGTGTTGTCAGCTCTCTATGCTTGTGTTTCACTTGATCTGAAGATTTTTTGTGGTGTGTGTGTGTGTGTGTGTGTGTGTGTGTGTGTGTGTGTGTGTGTGTGTGTGTGTGTGTGTGTGTGTGTGTGTGTGTGTGTGTGTGTGTGTGTGTGTGTGTGTGTGTGTGTGTGTGTGTGTGTGTGTGTGTGTGTGTGTGTGGGGGGGGGGGGGGTGTGTGTGTGTGTGATTCAGCAGTATTTCCTGCAAGGTCAGACTGTAGTCACTCTTTGGCTCCAAGCCAGTTCAGCACTACTTTGAAAAGGCCTAAGTATCACAAGAACAAAATGTAATTTCAACTATTGGAGAGAGTCCATCTGTGCAGTAACTCACAATATTCACGTTCCTTCTTTTCTTACATTGGTTTCACAGTAGGTTCTAAAAGTTCCCCTGATGATGGCCAGAGTGCTAATCCCCATTGTAACAGCTCAGTAGGCGAGGCATTGCCACTGTTTACATGTCAGGGTAATCCACACTTAACGCTACCTGCATCTCAGCTTTTAAAAGGGGCCATTTTTAGAATAAAAAAAAAATAACTACACCAATGTAGCATTGCACTATAGTCAAGGAAACAATAGATTAACGTTAACAATAACCTTATTTCATCATGTTGGTTAACATTTTGGTGACATTCAAACAAACGCACGTGAAAACAAAGCAGTATCGCAATGTCAGAAATGATTGATTATATGTCCATACTTTGTACCATAATAATTGTGAAAGGCCTACTTAAAAAGCAAAGTTTACATTTGTAGAATATATGTTGACTATATATTTACAGCTATTTTTGAAAGGTTTTGCTCAAATATCAGTTAATCAATGAAAAACACAGGATTTTACTTTTAAGTAATTACTGTTAAAAGCTCCGCTTTATACTCATTAAGGGGGCTCAGCTGTAGTCATGGAAACAGCTTGAGTCTAATTACACTGCTTTACCCGAGGGACCGGGGATGCATCATGACAGAAGGTAGAGAGGGAAACATTTGAAATATTATTACAAGGACATTTATAAAGATGTCAACGGATTTGTTTGTGTGTGCCAGTAAAAGCTGCAGTCTGCATCCTGTCATGCAGCATGTGTGTGTGTGTGTGTGTGTGTGTGTGTGTGTTTGTGTGTGTGTGTGTGTGTGTGTGTGTGTGTGTGTGTGTGTGTGTGTGTGTGTGTGTGTGTGTGTGTGTGTGTGTGTGTGTGTGTGTGTGTGTGTGTGTGTGTGTGTGTGTGTGTGTGTGTGTGTGTGTGTGTGTGTGTGTGTGTGTGTGTGTGTGTGTGTGTGTGTGTGTGTGTGTGTGTGAGAGAGAGAGAGAGAGAGTGTGTGTCTGTGTTATTGCATGCTCTCTCCTAGTCCAGCTGCAGGGACGTGGCTCAGGTCCTCCCATCCTCCTTCTCCCCCATTGTGTTTGCGTTATCTTCCCTCACCCACCACCCACTTACAACACGCTGTACTGTGTGTTTAGTTGCCACACTCTTTCTTCCCTCCATCTCTATCTTCCATAGATGCCTCTCAGTCAGTCATTTCATGGGATGTTTCCAGCAAACCAGCTATCATCTTTGGCTACTATTAGGCTAATTGTTCTCCCTCTTAACCGTTAATATTGCTGCTATCGGTTAGCAAAGACAACCAATACAAAAGTATAGAAGACCTATACAAGAGACACATTAAGGAATATGATATGAATATGAATAAGAGCTTGTTTGGGTTTCCTTTTATCACGTCATGCAAATTATAATACATAGGTTATATGGCTTTTACGGACACACTAGCAACTAGAGAATTGATTTAAAGGAGTTAGAAACCGCTGCTCCTTAGTTCACAATGACACGTTTCCTTATAATCTGGATTGCAGGTATGAGGGAGCATGTGAGGACGCTAAGTGTTTCTTCTCTGTCCTTCAGCAGTTTTTCATCCTGCTTTCATAATTTGTCCTCAGAGAGAGTTTTCTGTTCTCTTTGTTTTCATCGCTCAGTTCTCTGTTTATCACCTCGGTTCAACTTCCCATTCTCAGGGTTTGTCTGCTTCATTCAGTTTAAGCGCTTTGTTTTTGTCTGAAAATTAAAGTGCTCCACTCCAAAGTAGAGGCAGCTAGATTAAACTCAATTGACAGGGATACAGACACTCTCTTTTTGAGCAATTTACATCAAAGTCTGCCTTCACAAACTATTCAGTTCATTGCTTTATTGTTTTCCTTTCTTGTTTTACACAATAACGTTTAGGCATGTTTGGCTGGTTATCTAGGGATAACACTTTTTCTTCTATTTTTGGATGAAAAGCAGATTTTCATGTTTTGAACATTAAAAAAAAGTGTTAGGGCAGTAGATATCTTTTTAGGCTGCACAGTGATTATTTTCATTACCGTTTCATTTTTTTCCCCCTATACACAGATAACCATTTTAGTCTATAAAATGGAAAACAAATGTAAAATAATGTAATCAGCAGCTGCTAGTTATAGAACAGATAATGACACAAAAGAAAAATCAGTTGCTGTTAACAATAATGCTTGTCGTTAAACCCTGTCATTTGACAATAAAACAATACATCCATATCAGAATAGTTTAGTTTAATTGAATTAGCCATTAATACATTTCAGTTCCATGTTGAACACACTGGTTCAGCATCATTGAACGGTCCTCCTCTACCTTTGTCCCATATGCCTGCGTGTAATTCCACAGTTAAGAAGACATTTTCCAGCTTTGAGACTGAGCACAACCCGTTTCCCACCCTGGGTCGGTCACACAGTCTGTTAGCCTCCCACGAGTCTCATTATCAGAAACAAAGCGAGATGTTCCCGCTCTCCAGAGCCCGACACAGGCCGGGCCAGCTGGGGCAAACCTGTGTGCAGGTGAGGACGTTTGGTGACATGTTGACATTTGATTAAATTCAACATTATTACATGAACAGAGGCACATTGTATCTTAAAATACGAGTTGAATCAAGCTGTCTTTTGGTGATGTGTGGTTATAGAGGATAATTGATTTTGCACATTAATGTTTTCTATGCCTAATTTAAACTCTTACATTATATCAAGCAGTGTGTACAAACAAGTTTCAGTATGAAAATGGGCTGAATTTTTTTCTTTTTCACATTTGGTTATGTTATTTGATTAAGTTAATAGTCGACAAATCCACCTATAATACGGTCTAAAAAAGCATAGTGTATGTTCTTATTTTGGTCCTGAATGCACTTTTCAGCACCAAGGAGAGCTCTTCCAAAAGCAGCTGCTGCGTTCACCCGTAAATAGAACAAATACTGAACATAGCATAGAACTGAACTTTCCTCTTAGAATAGCTTTTCATGTTTACTATTATAATATGATCATGATAGCTTAAGGATACCCCTGTTTATTGTCAGCATGTTGGATTACAGAAACCTTTTGTTGTTGTAACTCTCGTTGTAAGCCCTGCATGAATCTTTTTTTGCAATAATTACTTAAGGGGATGTGGGGTCAATAGCTGACAGTATCATGCCGAAGGAGAAATGAGTCACATAATTTACGACGTTGTCCTGGGATGTACTCAAACCCTGGATGCTGCTGCTGCTGCTGCTGCTGCTGCTGCTGCTGCTGCTGCTGCTGCTGCTGCTGCTGCATGGTGCGCAGCTGATCCTAGTCAAGCACTTTTTTTTATCAGTGAAGACTGCAGGCACCAGCGCAAAGCAGAAACATGAAACTACAACACACACACTTTTCCCTCCCTGCTGCCTGCCAGCACTATTCCAACCCCCACGCAGAGATTAAGTTAATGATATTTAGCTGGTTTCATGAGTTACATAACACAGAGAGGGCCGGAAGCATCATAGGAGCTTCCATCATAGGAAAGATGAGGACAGTACAGTGTCTTCATTGTTGTCAAATAAAAGGAGGGGGTAGTGATATAGAAACACAGGGAAGAAGAGCACTTTAATGATTTATAGATGATGATGCTGCGATTATATAAACTACCCAGCAGCATTTCAAAATTCCTGGTTCGTTCTTAAAAATAAACAAATGAGTCATTAAACAAATACATGACCCTGTACTGTGAACAGTGATTAAACAGTCTCTTAACATTGTGTCCAATACTAATAGGGATGCAAACAGCAATTATTTTCATCATTGATTAATCTGCTGTTTTTTAAAAATAATTGATCAATTGTTTGATCTTTATAATGGAAGAAAATAGTGGAAAATGGCCATTAAATGTGGCAAAAAGCCCAGTTGTGCTTGTTTTGTCTGACCCTTCAAACTAAAAGAGTTTGTTATCATCATCAGCATCAAATCCTTGCTGCTGAGAAGCTATAATTAGGTCATTCTAAGCTTTATTTCTTTAAAAATGTTTAAATAAATATCAGTTTTTGCAGGATCTTTTTCAGGATATAAGAAGTAAACTGCTACACCAAAAAAAGTTACAGCTCTTAAAGTATTGATAAAAACATTGATGTAAACTATATTTGTCACATGTGAGAGGGAAATCAGTCAGGGAATGACAGACTTGTCCTGATACTGCTCCAGAGGATTACCACTAATCTGTGTTTGGGCCATAGTTCAGCTGCAAATCACTCTCCCATTGGCTCTGCTCTAATCTGGATGACCACCACCCAGCAACACGCCATATCATTGGCTCCTTCTTCTACTGTGTCTGACAGCACTATGTGTGGTTGTGTGTGCCTGTGTGTGTTTGCGTGTGTATTTCCATCATCAAAAAACAGCCTCATCTTTCTAAAACCCAAATACCGCTAAGAAGGGAAATGGCCTGTGATTGCTGCACGCGAGCAGGATTGTCTGGAAATTGGAAGTGATGTGACGCACATGAGACACAACGTAGACTCTATGTGCACACAATGTTCAATTACTGCTTACTGCACGTATTCTTATTTCATATTTTATATTCTATAACTCATTGCATTCCATTTAGCTGTAAATTACTGCTTTATTCTATTGCTATTTAACTATATTTTATTACAGTGTCCTTAAAGATTTTTTGCTTTATATGGAGATTCTTTGTTTTATATTTGATTTATGCACCATGACATCAAGTCAAATTCCTCGTATGTTATCCTACCTGGCAATAAACCCGTTTCTGATTCTGATTCTGACCAACAATACAGCTTGTTGAGTTTGTGTTGCATCATTTTGAAAGATTAGATTTCACATCTCACTCCCATATTGGCCATTCCATTGTTTTCTTTTAAAGCAAATCACAGCATAAAAAAAACACAAGAACATCCAACCAATCTGGAAATGGTGTGATATATTATATTTATGTATGCATTTAATTTTTCTTTTGAAATGGTAGATTTTGCCATTCATGACTTTTCTGACATGACTTCAGCATTTTTATTAAACATGTATGGAACATTTCTTTGGCACATGGAGCCTCATTGTACTGATGAAAAGTGAAGCACTGAGAGAAAAGGTCATGTGACGTTCACACATTATGTGGGTGTTGTTTGTACATCACTGAATAAGTACAGTTTGAAACAAAGAAGTTATGAGTCACTAGCCAGCGTGTGTGTGTGTGTGTGTGTGTGTGTGTGTGTGTGTGTGTGTGTGTGTGTGTGTGTGTGTGTGTGTGTGTGTGTGTGTGTGTGTGTGTGTGTGTGTGTGTGTGTGTGTGTGTGTGTGTGTGTGTGTGTGTGTGTGTTTGTGACAAACTATGAGTGAATTAATGATTTATTAGTGGCTGAAAGTTTATTCCAAAACATATCTCCGTTTGACACTGATCTGTGGGTAACACAAGACGCTAAAAGAAATCAATGAAATGAATCTGATTGGGGCTCGGCTATGACTCTCTAAAAGTGATGCTCAGCGTTTCTGTGACCTCCCCCGACCCACAGTATTGATTATTCAAAATCCTTTAAGAAACTGTTAATGGGTCAAATAACCAGGCAGTGTGCATTTTTGTTTTATCTGATTAATTCAAATTTGACAAATCAATATAGTGTACCACATTCATTTAAAAAAAAAGAAAAAAGAAATACCCCCATATATATTAAATGATAACCTAAACGATAATACATTGGCAAAATATCTGTTTATGTTGTCATGGTATGAATAATTTACAATATTATAGATGGACAAAGTAGGTAAATGTTGTTTCTGTACTGTGTGCACTTAAAGGTAAGTGCTTGTTGTTTTGACCTTAGCTTCTCTATGTCGTCTATCCTCTCTCCCCCTGTGGCAACAAATCATTAATATCAGTTTAGTTTACTTACCAGTTTACTCCTTTTTTATTTGTTCTTTTATTCTTCTCCTGTGTATCTGTGGGTAGGGCAGGTGGGTTGTCTCTGAGCTTTTGGCAGTCATTTAAGTGTGAGTGTTTTCATCTTCACTTCACTGTGGCAGGGGGGGGGGGTGGGGAGGTAAAGGATGAGGTAAAAGATGAGTAAACAGAGAGAGACAATCTTTCCCATACTGTAGCAGGGTGTGTTTGCATGAAAAACGGATTCTGTTGGTGGCTTCTCCTCTCTTTTTGGAGCATCTTTGTGATGGCATTCTGAGGGGAGGATGAGAAGGAGTAAAGTGAGAAGAAGACCTGCAGTTAGAGCCATCTGTCTTCTCTAAAGGGTTTCCAAATACACACAATCTTACTTACACTGGCAGGCAGGTAGAGCAGCAGATGGACACACACACATCAGAGTTTCCTTTGTTGTATCAAGCCTCTTTATAACAACAATCACTGACATCATAATGAAACTCATGGCTGCTGTGTTGTTCAGTGTAGTAGCTGTAGAGGATTGGCAAACATTAGCTATGATGTCTTTTCATAATTTCCCCTGTCCATCAAAGCGCAGGTGGGAAAGGATTAGGAAAGACTCATCTGCAGAACTTTTGATTAAAACACTCACAGAAATGTTAACTTTGATGGCTTTAAGCAATCTTGTGTCACCTTGAGCATTTGACTTGTTTGAATTTGAATGATTTTATAGTCTATTTTTGATTTGATCACTGCCAATAGACTCACATGTTGTTTATACAGTATGTTGATCCCTCTCAAAGTATGAATAAATAAACACCAGAAATGTACAGTGAGGGTAGTCGGACAGCAGAGTTGAATGGAACGTTTCAGGTATAACTGTAAAATGTATGTATAATTGGTGTTACTAGTAGTTGGTATACGGTGGTTATGCTAAGCTAACTCACTTATGGTTCCAGCTTCATACAATTTGATCTTCTCCTGTCACTCTTAGCATTTACCAAAGCATTCTTTTAACGCTAGAGTACAATGTATGTATTATTACTAACACTTATTTACAATATACACTCAGAGAGAATGATCTAATAACATCAAATAATAGTAGAGCCTTTCTCTGGTTTAGGTCACATTTAGAGCAAAAGCAGTTCAGCTCATGACTCATGTATCACAACTGCCTCAGGCTTTGCTTCAGGTCCAAACAGAGGCCTCATCTATTTCGTGGACATGGCACTCAGATAACAAAGTATGTTTTATTTCAAAGAAACTTTAAAATACTCTCATGCTGACAATATAAGATGGAAAACTACAGTATATGTCTCTTACAGCCCCTTGCCATAGCCCCCTTTTCTTTTTTTTATCATTCTGGTTTAGATGTACAATGAAATAGGAGAACACCAAAAAGGACATTAAGTCTGTTGGGACCAGAGCTGTTGTGTGAGTGTTTGTTTTTATTTAGCATTGCACTGCTGCACACACAAACACGCATTTACACTTACTTCTGGTCTGCACTTTGCTCACATTTCCTCACGATGCTGATTCATTATCACTGACTCATGTTCCGCTGAGTTTCTGACATGTTGTGAGTCATATTGTTGTCTCTTGTATTGTTCTTTATTTAACGGACTATCTTCCCCTCTGTCTGTGTTACAGGGATTTCCTCCCCCGTGGTTCTGGCATTGTGACTCGTCGTCCTTTGGTGCTGCAGCTCATGACCTCCCCCACAGGTAAAAACATCTAACCCATAATACATCTGAGGGACCTTTGTTCTGTCAGTGATGTGTTCATCGTGTATACATGGGTATGTGTTTGTATTTTCCTGGGTGGGCCATAGACAACTTGTTCCTGCCTCGGTTTGAGAATAAAAGGGTCTTCTAAATAAAATATTTGAAATAACTTTTATTTTAAAGTAAACTCCTATTAGGGTTCTTGTCTTTATCGTCTGACTACTAGAGAGAAACTGGCTTTCAAAATATAGGGATGGATGCTATCCATGAGTTGATAATGAGTTATTTTGAAGCCTTTCTTTTGTAAAAATTGTAATTGAGAAAAAAAAAAAGAATAGTGCCAGTATCTTCTGTTCTCTTCAATTATGTGGGAGTTTGGTTAAAGACAGCATATTGTGGGCATCAAGCAAAAAAACTAAACTCTTTCCCCTTCTTCACTCACAAACACTTTAGAAAATGTGGATGGCAAACTAATTCCTTTCTTCCTGAATGAAAAACAGTTTTAGAAACATTTAGCTTTTAGTTCACACTGTTGCAAACCTTCTCACAAACCACTCTTGCCTCAGGACTTAAAAAAGCCTTCCTCCTCCACACTTCTCAAGGGATAAACTTCCTTTGGCATCTTTTCCTCTTCATTTATTTCTACAAACTTAAGAGTAATGCAACATCCTCCTGTTACCATGGTTACACTTCATTAGATTGTTGCAAGGTCTGCTAATAAGCTTATCCTTTCAGCCTGTTCAGACAGAGTAAATCAGAAAATATACACATTGTATTTAAATACACGCTTTTGGTTGCTTTATGATCGTCTGCCAGTAGATTTTAAACTGTGACAAGGCTCACAGAGGCAACATATTCTAAAGCTCAGTCCCATTTGCTGCAATTTGCATCAAAATGAGTTTTTCTCACTGAATCTCACTGAAATCACAAACACTCCTTTCCTTTTTTACAATCGCACTTTTAATGATTTCTCCTATTTGACTATATCTTCCAGAATATGCTGAGTTCCTCCACTGTAAGGGCAAAAAGTTCACAGACTTTGACGAGGTGCGGCAGGAGATCGAGGCAGAGACTGACCGCATCACAGGGGCCAACAAGGGAATCTCCCCGGTGCCCATCAACCTGCGGGTCTACTCCCCTCATGGTGAGAGACGCAAAACTCTATTTCTTTTTTTTTGAATTATTTTCTTACTCAGCTTTTCACATGTATACAGTCATAGATAATGCAATATTCTCTGTAAGCCTTCTGTAGTTAACAGTGAAATCACAAATCAAACATACATATTTGTGGATAATACAGAGGCAGGCCTCATTGACCTCAAACATGCTATAGCATACTGTATGAACATAAACACGAACAAGGCTATGGGGGTGTACCTGCAACTTATTCAAACAAGGGGGGCATAGAAAAAAATACTAAAAACAAAAATCCCTTCTAGACAAATGATGGTCGTATTGATGTAACATACTGTATATTATCCATTTTTCCCATCTTGACAAAAAAATTCCCTGTAGCAATCTCAAAGCAAGGGTTATCCTTTCCATCTTGAAAATATCATAAACATGTCAATGTGAAAACATGTCAACCCACTCATCCAAAGTAGGTTTTCTTGGTTTTAACCACATTCTGGTGATGGCCTTCTTGCAAGCAGCACTCAGGATCCACAATAGATATTTATCTTTAGAGGAAACAATTGCTGGTGGTAAAGCACCCAAATATAACAAATCAAAATGTGAATGGAATGTCTATCTGAAAAACCTTTTATAAAACTCCATGAACCTGCTGCCAGAAAGGATTCAATGATGTGCAAGACCACACAACTCTATTTCTTCACAGATTTGGGCTGACTTGTCTTGCATGTGTGATCATCAATCATTTATGTACCATCAAGCTTTTTATTTGGCAACAATCTGCATATGAAGAAGCTCTTGTAGTTCTCTTATCTTCGTCCGGTTCTCTTCTCCCCTCACAGTGCTGAACCTGACCCTGGTGGACCTGCCGGGGATGACCAAAGTGCCGGTGGGCGACCAGCCTGTGGACATCGAGGCGCAGATAAGAGAGATGCTGATGCAGTTTGTCACCAAGGACAACTGCCTGATGCTGGCCGTCTCCCCGGCCAACTCTGATCTGGCCAATTCTGACGCTTTAAAGATTGCCAAAGAGGTCGACCCTCAGGGTGAGTGTATGCACACACACACACACACACACACACACACACACACACACACACACACACACACACACACACACACACACACACACACACACACACACACACACACACACACACACACACACACACGCGCACACACACACACACACACACACACACACACACACACACACACACACACATGATTACACTATGTGCAAACAAGTGTTTTTTTTCTGTTTTTCTGTGTTTTACAAATAAAGTTTATTTCAAATAAATGCTTTTTATTAGTATAAGAGTAAACAAAAAGTGTCCAACTTGTCCACTGTAGTGATACAATGCCGTCTTAATTTGTAATCATGACATGTCATTTATTGAAAAAAATACTTTTAATTTTCATAGAAAAGCTGAATTTTCATAAGAATATTCATTCAAAAACAACGCTCCAGAAACACTTCTTACATAACACCTATTGTGCAGGACCTTTGCTTGTACTTAGTATCGTAAGTATTTCTATCTTGTGATATCTTTTCATTATCTTAAGGAAATGTGTAAATATGCTAATGCTTAAACAACTATTGGTGCACATCATGCATTTACAGCATACCAATTATTTTCAGTTTAACTTTTAGATCCAATTTCAGATTTGGTTTGCTATAATTGAGCTGTGTGTGTGTGTGTGTGTGTGTGTGTGTGTGTGTGTGTGCGCGTGTGTGTGTGTGTGTGTGTGTGTGTGTGTGTGTGTGTGTGTGTGTGTGTGTGTGTGTGTGTGTGTGTGTGTGTGTGTGTGTGTGTGTGTGTGTGTGTGTGTGTGTGTGTGTGTGTGTGTGTGTGTGTGTGTGTGTGTGTGTGTGTGTGTGTGTGTGTGTGTGTGTGTGTGTGTAGGTATGAGGACCATTGGTGTGATCACAAAGCTTGACCTGATGGACGAGGGGACAGACGCAAAGGAAATCCTGGAAAATAAGCATCTCCCACTCAGGAGGGGTGAGCGCACACACACTTCACACGCATAACTTTTTTTGGAAAGTCCGACCAATCAAATTCAGTCCATTGATTTTTTTTGGCATCTTCTGTTACCCACAGATCCGTTTCAGACAGAAATATTCATTAAATAAACGTTCAGCCACTGAATCATTCATTTAGACACACACACACACACACACACACACACACACACACACACACACACACACACACACACACACACACACACACACACACACACACACACACACACACACACACACACACACACACACACACACACACACACACTTTTTTCTTCTCTTTTTAGGGCCCTCACAAAAAAACACTCTGTTTCCCTCTTGTGGTAGTAAGGAAGGCCTACAAAAAAAATGCTCAAAACCCTAAAAAAAAATACAGAAAAAGTGCAGATGGATGTAAGGAGGAGGTTATGATGAAAACATTACTGAGTGAGAAATCAAAAGACAGAGAGAGAAATGTGGAAGAGGGAAAAAGTAGCAGTTAAGAGAAAAACAGTGTATGTTGGAGCTGGCGTGTGTTTTGCGGGCTGCCCTTTATTGCTATGTGCTGATGCGGTACTTTTCTTTTCCATTTGCAGTTGGTTAGGACCCAGGCATGTGCTTTGGAATATTTTCCATGTCTTTTGTTTTTTATATGCCCCCCCCACTCTTTCTTTTGCTCCCCGTCTCTCTCTGTCTAATCTGGATGTTCACATTTTACAAGGCTGCTGGCTCACAGTTGCATTTGTTATAGAGCATGAAACAGCCTTTGAGCGAGTGATGCATGAGAAAACTTAACTGGAGGTGAAATAGGATCCGCGTGAACTCTCCTCTCACTTTTTATTCTTTCTGTCTTTAAAACTTGGACACACACATAGAGACATTTATCCATCCTCCCTTCCTTCCTATCCTCTAATCATACCATCACTTTATTCTTTTCTTGAATCCAATGTCCTCCAAAATGTTTTTAAAAGATTATTAAACACAGTTTTAAGCGGTTTGGTTCTGGATGAGCTGTTCCTTTTTGGTTTAACTGATCCGACGCAGTTTAATCTCGCATTAGAGCAAACTAGGATTGCGCCGGGCTCTTTAATTTCTACATATGAAATATCTTCCATTTAAATTTCCAGTCAGGCCGCAGCTATTGAATCTGTTCCAGTCTGCTTTCAACATTTCCAGGAAGTGATAAAAAGAGTTGGATCTGTTTTTTTGCAAATCTCTCAGCGTTGCAGACTGCATTGTAAAATGTCTCTTGTGTGTCCAGGTTACATTGGGGTGGTGAACAGGAGCCAGAAAGACATAGATGGTAAGAAGGACATCAATGCTGCTATGGCCGCCGAGAGGAAATTCTTTCTCTCCCACCCCGGATACAGACACCTGGCCGACCGCATGGGAACGCCCTTCCTGCAGAAGACCCTCAATCAGGTGTGTAAAAGTCAAACAGAGTGAGAGTGTCAGCAACAGATTATTCAACGTCCATTGAATCTATACTGAATCATGACAGATTGTACATCAAATTATGAGTCTTTTTTTTTTCAAGCAATGTCATTTTAAAGGTCACCTATTATGCAACATTAACTTTTCCTATATTTTATACATAAATATGTGTCCCCTCTGTGGAAAGAGATTCTGGAAGTTTCAGGACAAAAGATTCTCTCACTTTTTGTCCTGATCCATGTATATAAAAACCTGTCTGAAAATAAGATGATCAGATTTTGGCCACTTTATGATGTCATAACGTTTTTTTGGCCAAAAAACCAACCAAGCACCAACCAAGCACCAAAAACCCCGCCCACCTTATCACTTGAATCTCCTCCTGGAACACCATTAGGCGCTTTCACACCGGAGTACTTTTCCCAGGAACAGTTCCGATAGTTCCTGGGATTTTGCGTTCACACCAAAAAGATCTGGAACTAGAACTTTTTTTGCAAACCTTTTCACCCCTTTTTAGTTTCCTCGGGAGAAAAAGGTTCTGGGCGATTTCCGATTTGCAAACCACGCCCCGTAAAACTCAGAAAAGTTTTGTGAAGCCGCCATTGTATTTGCTGGCATTAGCATTATTAGCATTAGCATTAGCCCAGCGTACCAACGGAGAGAGACTAACTTATGGCAACACAAAAAAAAACATGGGAGCGGTGGAGATGAGGCGGTGTCGGCGTTCTGGCGATTTACTCGGAAGGCTTCAGTAGCTGGCTTCTACTGAAGTCAGTCCCCAACTCCGGAGACTAAGTACTGGGAACTAAGTACGGCAAAGTACTTGGTGTGAAAGCGCTTATTGTGTTCTTTTTAACCAAATATCTCGCAGAGGGGCGTGGGGAGGGGCTCTTTATTTTCATCTAAAGTAAAAGACAGAGACTCAGCACTTTTGAAACAGGGCTGAAACAGAGGGGATTATGGGATCCTGCAATGATCTGTTTGGTATTTCGAGCCAAACACTTCAGAGACATGTTTTGTATATATCTGAGACCTATAATGTATTGATGAAAACCAGTATAATAGTCGACCTTTAATGTAACTAAGGTACTAGTAGTCGAGTAAACTGTACAATATTGCCTTCAGAAATGTGGTGCCGTAGATGTAGATAGTGACATGAAAAGGAAATATCTAAAATTGAAGTGCCTTAAAATTGTGCAGCACATTACTGAATGTACTCAGTTACTTTCCACCACTGGTTCTGACTCTGACCTTTGACCTGCACAGCAACTGACCAACCACATCCGGGACACCCTGCCGGCCCTGAGGGCCAAACTGCAGAGTCAGCTGCTGTCCATAGAGAAGGAGGTGGAGGAGTACAAGAACTTCAGACCTGACGACCCGTCCCGCAAGACCAAGGCTCTGCTGCAGTGAGTACACACATAGGAAGACATCAGATAAAAACTGAAAACAAGACTGAACAATATTTCTGTCCTCTCCTCAGGATGGTGCAGCAGTTCTCTGTTGACTTTGATAAATGTATCGAGGGCTCCGGGGACCAGATCGACACCGCGGAGCTGTCAGGAGGCGCCAGGATCAATCGCATCTTCCACGAACGCTTCCCCTTCGAACTGGTTAAGGTCTGTGTCTTTCGGATTTCGTTTTTTGGGTGGAGGATTTCAGAATCAGAATTAAGTTCATTGCCAGCTACAGCTACACATACAAGGAATTTGCTTTGGTTTCTGGTGGTGCAGGGAAAAAAAGCTGCTTTGAAACGAAGTGACAAATTGCCTTACATGGTTAAAAAAGGAATAGAAAAAAGAAACCAAGATTCAAGAATCATTAAAATAATTGATAATGGAAATAGAATTCAAAAGACAATTACATAAAAAGACATGTTGGAAATGAATGAAATCTTGCATTTATAACTAGCTTCTTTATTTTTTATTAAATATCCGCGTTTGTGAAGTGATTCAAAATATGTTACAAAATTAAAACTTAATGATAACATCTGTCGTATTGGTGTAAAATATTTGGGCTCAGGAAATTGTGGGGACTTTACATTTTGTATTAATACTACAGTCCAAAAATAATCCACAGTGACTTAACATGTAAAGAGAGTCCAAACTGTGTACAACTGCCAGTGTGTGCAGCTTAAAAACCTGAAGGAAATACCAGAAATGAGCCTGAAAAAAATTCTTTAAATCTTTAAGAGTTTATAATAAAAATGAGGATATAAAAATGTCCTACGTGAAACACATGTTCTCTCTGGTTCCCTCAGGTCTCTCATTCTGGGTTCCCCCCCCTCTCAGTTTAACAGCTACTTTTCCCATTGTCCTCTCTTCCCTCTCACTTCACCTCCAACATCACATTCTACCTTCTGTTTCTCCCACTCTGTCTTCATATCAATCCACATTGTATCCCTCCCCCACATCCTCTCTGCTCACCTTTCACATCATCCCTCCTCTAAGCATTTTACCTCATCCCTTCTCGGTTCAAACTCCTTTCTCTCCCTCCTTTCATTCATCCCTTCCTTCACCCTCCCTCTGAGGATATAACTCTTACCCTCTGTGACGGAGGCTTTAGAGAAATGGCCTGTCGGTTTCCCACAGTGAGAATAGAGCAGGTTGCTTCCTAACCAGAAGCTTGACTCATAAAATAGTTAGGATTTATATCTTTATAATAAATGCTCTTAAGGAAATACCTTATCGAGGAAACAGGGAATGAATGAGTTACTGAAGTAATTAAAGTCAGGTCCTTTAAAAATGAAATATGAAGCAGATTTCTATACAGAAGGTCAGCTGTTATATCTTAGTATGAGCAACATTTGTGGAGGAGTAAGCATGATAAAGGTTTGTAGTCTGTAGTCTAAAAAATAAAAGCAAAACGGCTAGAACATTTTTTCTTAAGAAATAGTAAAGCTTATGTGTTCTTATCCAGTCGTTAAGGCTGAAACACCTAACTGATTGAAAAATATCTATTGCAATTGATATGTCATTTGAGATGTGTTAGTTATAATGGTGGTTATGTTAGTGAGGAATTTTGCTGAACAATTTCAGCCCCAGTTCCTTACATTTTCAGCGTGTTAATTGTTATCAGCTGACAAGGTGTTTGAAAAAAAAGAATTGAGAAGTAACGGAAATATTATAAACAAACCTTCCTGTTGTCCCTATTTGTTTTGCAGATGGAGTTTGATGAGAAAGAGCTTCGCAAGGAGATCAGCTACGCCATCAAGAACATTCATGGAATCAGGCACGTCCCCCCTCTGCCTCACCCCTCCGCCCTCTTCCCTCCCTTTCTTTCTCTTTCTCTCTACCTCAGTCACTTCTGCTGGCCAAGCTGCTTTTAACTGACTTTTCCTATCCAATCACAAGTACCTTTATTCTTGCGTGTTGTTGAATACTAACCGCATCGATACACTTGGTGTGCGCATAAACAGAAAACTATTGTTTTATTTGAATGAGTCTATAAACTGTATTGTCTAAATGCCATAAAAAATATAAAACGTCATCTTAATTTGGTGCCAAAAAAGCATTTAAAATAGTTTTTCTGAATCAGATAGTAACAGGATAGTGAGAAGGAGAAGATGTCTGATTTGCGGGTAAATGTGTAAAATGTTCAAATAAATAATATTATATTTTAGAGTATTTTTAAGTACAGATTTCTTGAATTGAATTGATATTGCAATATATTTTTTAGAAAATGTTGAATTGTAATTGTGTTTTTTGCCTCTCTTTTTTGCCTCTTCTCTCTGATTATATTTGGGGAAAGCTCAGAAATGGAGGGGGATTCTTCACAATTAACAATCTGAAATTAACACTTTTTACCCAACCCTCCTCCCTCCTTTTTTCTTCTTCTTCTTCTTCTCCACCATCCTCCTCTTTTTTTTGGCCCTGTGGCTGGTTCTCTATCTGTCGGGCAGAACTGGCCTCTTCACCCCGGATATGGCCTTTGAGACCATTGTGAAAAGGCAGATTGGGAAGATTAAAGAGCCTTGCACCAAATGTGTGGACATGGTCATTTCTGAGCTAGTCAATACGGTTAGGCAGTGTACCAAGAAGGTAAACGATAAAAGTAAACAGTGGATAGCACTCTTTGTCTTCAACCCCCATCTGCAAAGTCCCTCTGCTGTTCACTCCCTGTAACCTGTGTGCCTACTGTACGCTTCGGACGCATTTGTCTGAACAACGCTGGCCGTTGTAGAAATCTGTGCTGAGGAAAACCAGTGTGGAGGCTGAGCGGTTATCAAAATATGGCTGCCTATAAAATATTAAATATCAGAGCAGACTCAGCTCAAAACTTCAGTTGACTTTGATTCAAAGCTTCGCTTTTACTTCCAAAAAAATCCAGTTTGAACAGATGATATTACCATTAATGCTTGAATCGTATTCATGCACATTTATGTTAGTGACCTCAGTTTGGTTGTTTTGGCACTGTCTTCTGGAGGATTTTGCACTGCTTCCCAATTCCACACTAAGGACTACTATATATGCTCTCACAGTGCACTGTTTCTGCTGATTGTATACATTAAGTCAGTGTTCTTTTTCTAATAGAACATGATGCAACATTACCTTTTTAATGCCACTTCCATTTCAATTGAACCCTTAGAAGGAACTACATGTATATCCTATGGAGTTCTTCTGCACACAAGATATTAACTTGTTGTCGCAAGATATTACTATATAGTTATTTTCATCTTATTTGCAGATATAAGTATGTTGTGTGCAAAACTAAGAGCTGGAATTTATTGTGGAATTTGGACACTTTTCTTTAAACCTCCTGCTAAAGATTATATGCACTAAGTAATGATTTCAAAAAGAATAGATTGTAGATTTACCAAAGTAGTTTTCAAAGTGCTGGACTAAAATACTCTGAAATAAATACAATGGTATTCACATTTTATCATGATTTAAAATACCTGGCAGCCATATTGGATGACTTCAGCGCCCAGACTTCCTTGTGAGTGAGGCTGCAGCCGTGCACCTGCAGCAGACGGGAGCCATGACTTTAGTTTTGAACTCCTCCCCAGGCCTCTGGGGCCGCACTCTCAGAAACAGACCCTTGTGAGTGTGGCCAGGAGAAAAGGCAGTAGTCTTTGTCCAAATTGATCCACTGTGACCAAACAATTTTTACAGCGGTTGGACTGAAACAACCTTGAGGCCCTGGGAAAACAAATGTTAGGCTCCCACTGGAAGTCAGAGGTTTAAAGGAGGGGTGATGGATGGAGCAGAGGGTCACACCAGGAGGGATCAGGGTGTTATGGCTGACCGTCGGGGGTGCACAGCTGCTGTCTCGCGGTGCTTTGAGTTTCTGGCTGGTGGAGTTGTGCAGACTGGAAACTCTCTCTATGTCTTCTTCTTTCTTTCACCTTTTCTTTCTCTGTTGATAGAGAGAGACTCCAGCTTTGTCCTGTACTAGAATGACTTCAGGGGAATCCAAATGTCTCACTTGCATTTTCCTTCTTCTGTGCTGTTTACTCCCCCCCCCCCAACCCTCACACCTCTCCTTGTCTTTTTATCTTGTTTCTTCTTTTCCATTTCCAATTCCCATCCTCCTCGTTTGTGTAATATCCTTTTCCCTCGCCATCTGTTTTCACTCTTCGGTTTTTTTGTACCACGCCTCCACTTTTTCTTCGTCTGACCATTCCTTTAAATCGTCTTACACATTTTTCATTTGGTGCTTTTACTTCTCCTTTTTATCATCCTTTTTCTGTTTTCTTTCCTATTTATTTTCCTCCTCCCCCCGTGCCCCCTGCCTATCCCTACAGGACGGGGCTGTTCACCCCAGATCTGGCCTTTGAGGCCATAGTGAAAAAGCAGATCCAAAAGCTGAAGGCGCCCACACTGAAGTGTATAGATATGGTAGTGAGCGAACTCACCTCCACCATACGAAAGTGTAGTAACAAGGTAAAATGCCAAAGAGAAGCCAGCCACCGTTTGCTATTGCTTTTAATCACATGTAAGGGTAGACCGATGGCTGGGCATTGAAATCAGGGGGTATTTGTTTATATGTTAATATAAGCTCATTCGATGTTTAAACACATTACATTTTATTGTTACATTGACCAAGTTATTCATCGTAGTTTAGAGCATAAGCCTGCTAACATTTTCTATTTAGTCATTAATGAAAGTAAAGCTTAGTTTTGCAAAACCAAAGTATTACACAAATTGTTATTTTTGACTTGATGATGACGCTAAATGTAAATGTATGGGATAAAAAAAATCGGGCAATACTTATATTTATAATTAATATGTTCAGAATAATTAATAATTGTAAAACATTGGAATTTACTGTAGGTTATGCATTTGCAGAGCAGGTCTAATATTTACAGATTAAAGCAGAAACACTATATCTAGATTCCTCAGCCAGCAGAAATCGGTCTATCCTTACTCCAGATTTGCTACTATTAATTCGCAATTGCAACTTTTTTATTTTGTCTTGGCAATTATTGGGCCTTTTATGACAAGTTAACTAATTGTTGCTTCTCAACCTGCATGATAAATACTTTTATTTGACATCATGATGTCTAAAAACCCTTTTTCCCTTTCCTCTTCAATACGAGTTAATAATAAAGTGACTGATTGTGTAGTTCCACTCACTGACCCAAGGAGGGTCTTAATATGTATCTGTTGTCCTCCATCCTGTCGTCCTCTAACCCTTTGAACCTGCTGCTTCCTTGCAAAACCCAGCGTGACCTGCTTTGGGTTTCTCTTCCCTGTCACACTTAATTTCACCTTCAGAGACAAACAGTATTTAAAGATGCCGTCTTATAGTAGACAGTGGTTGGGAACATCACAAAGGGGTCAGTTTGAAGTCTTCCTCCATCCCCCTTTCTCCCATCCCTGCCTCCCTGCTCCCCTGCATTGCATGTCAGTCTGAATCACTGTGAGTGCCTCTGCCTGCAGCCTTGTTTGTGAAACACAAACATTTCTTTAGACAGTTTTTATGACACTGAACACCTCAGCCTTTGTCTATCTTCAAGTTGCAATGCACCTTTCCAGTGGCACAAATTATGTCACTTTCAATTGATTGAAAACATCAACAATTTATTGGTTTTGTGTTATTTTTCAATTCTATTTCAACATATTTCCAGCAAATAACAATGTGACAATACACGTTTTATTGCTTGATTCTATAAAATATTTACCTTTCTTTCAAGAAAGGCACATGATAAAACAATTAAAAACTATAATATTTATGGCTATCTTGCCAGTGTTTTCTGAGCCTGGATTAGTAGTGAAAGCAGCTCTTCCTCAGGCTATGCTGCTGTTCTCTGACGCATACAAGTGACACATTAAACTGTACATCACATTTCTTGCAAGTGCCTCGCATATCAGCAGACGCGGGGACACAAAGAGTTGAATGGCACGATGATTGACACTGTTATAAAGCATCTATTCATCATGGATGTCGTCTGCTTTGTAATTGGATCCAATCCAGGAAACAGTAAATCTGCTTTAGAGCCAGAAAAAAGTCCATATCCATCACTCAACAACGCAACCATCTGACAGACATGAAAGATGCATTGTAACTTGCAGCGTACTACTCTCTTTCTTTCTGGCGCTGTGATTTTGTTTTTCTTATTTTCCTTTTTTCTTCACACTTCTCCAAAAGTGTTTTGTGTCTCATTGGAGGCCCACCAGCGTCTGCGTTCGTGGGTTTGCAATGAGCTCATGGAAAAAAAGACCCGCAGTGTGCTGGGAAAAGGAAGCTTTTCTGCCAGAAACATTGTTTATTCCGTTTGTGTGGTAATATCACAGACTTTGCACTATTCTCACTATTCTTCTACATTTGTTGCATAATGGTAACAAATGTAAGTTTGGATCATAACATTTATTCTTAACGCAAATCCACCCACTGGTCCCAGACTAGAGCTCCGTCTGGGATAACCCTGTTTAAAACATCACCTGTTTTATTATGTTTCTGTTACTTATTTAATTGTATTGGTGGAACTGAGTGTTGTGGTTCAGTGAGGTGAGAATATATAGGTGTACTGAAGGTTGTGTGTTTGTTTTTACTACCTACACACTTTGCTCTGTGCTCACAGCTGGCTCAGTATCCCATGTTGAGAGAGGAGATGGAGAGAATCGTAACCCAGCACATCAGGGACAGAGAAAGCCGCACTAAGACCCAGGTAACACACAACAGAAATGATGAGTAGGGACCAAGTTAATTGTATTAATAATTTTTAAATTGTCTAACTGTTAGGCAAACATTTTCATTTGTAACTTCATTGGGAACGTTGTGTTCAATTATCTCAGTATGTTTTGAATGTTTACTAGTAGGTGATTAAAAAAAGGTACTCTAGTAGTTTGCACTGGGACTTTACTTTTTGACAAACATTTTTACGCTGCTGCAACACAAACATTTCCCAAATTGGGATCAATAAAGTAATATCTTATCTTATCTTACATATGCCACAAGAATCAATTAAAGATAGATAGAATGTGTTGAATAAGGTTACTTTGACTTGGGTAACATTTTGGTAGTTTCTGTTTTAAATGATAGCATTACAACAACACTCATGACAGGTTGAAAGTCAGCCTTGCACACCAAATGAACATAAAAACAACATTTGCGAAGCTATGAATTGATCCTTAGGAGATCAATAAGTGGACATTTATTGATCTATCATATATATTAATCTTGTTTTAATAATTATAATTGTGTACTTTTGAAGCTTTAGCAACATTTTAAAATAAAGCCACTTTCTCTGCGTTCAGGTGCTGCTGTTGATAGACATTGAGTTGTCGTACATGAACACCAATCACGAGGACTTCATCGGATTTGCAAAGTGAGTTTCTCTCTTTTCTTCTTCTCCATTATAGAGAAATATATATTTATATATATAACGATCCACAGTCACTGCGGTGATTAGTGCTTAGAGATTTAGCAGTTTAATACCATAATCCTATCTGATTTTTATTTTTTTGTGTAGTGCTCAGCAGAGGATCAACCAAATCAACAAGAAGAAGGCCGCTGGTAACCAGGTACTTTGATCACACTAAACACACTATCATCGCCATCAAATACTGCCAGTTTTATGAGACTTTTACAGGTTTTACTACAGTACAGCCATAGAAACAGGCTGACCTCTGGAGTGTGTTTCGTCTGTTGGCCAGCAACGTAACATCTGAACTTCATACAGTCTTTCCCTGAGGCTTTATTCTGTTAGCACTCAGCTCTCTGTTTTGTCCATGCTAAATGTAGCACGGCTATACAGTATCTTATTACCCTGGGCAACAGTCCACGTCTTACATAATGCAGTCCTGTACAATGTGTGTGCATGTTACACACTAATGTACAGCAGTCGTCCAATATGAAACATTATGTCCCTTCGGTGAAAATCAAGGATAATCCAAACAATCATATTAATTAAAAACACACACATACTGGCAATGTTACAAAATCCTGTCAAAATCTCCATCTGGATCTTGAACTGCATTAAAGGAACAAACATGTATTATATTAGTATGACTGTTTTTTTCATTTTAGTAAGTGCATAAGGTCATGTGAATTCTTTTTTTAAATAATGGTGACAATGTCATGAAACAAGAAATAACAAATGTTTTAAGTACCTGATGGTTTCGTTTTTCATGGGTTTACTTTAAACAAAATGAGCACAATAAATAGGATTTGTTAAATGTGGTTTATAAACACACCATTCGACAGTGGTCCTCATTTTCGGCTCGACAAGGGTTACGGTGATCGACAACAGGTGAAGGCCAACTCCAGATGTCTTGCTACATTTAGCTGTGCCTGCCGTTTTCTTAGCTTCCTTTGGGATAGATGCTTGCGATCTAGCACCTGGTTGCTATATTTTCATATAGGGTGATGCCAAGAAACGTCTAAAATAAAAAGAGAAAATACAGGCAAGGCCACACACTTCGGATCAAATAACACATTGACATTAACCGGTCAATGACTACACACATACTATACATATGAGGTCAAAATAAACACACGTTGCATGATTTACATTCTGCTTTTGCACATAGTTCTTCTATTTTTCCTACATTTTAATATCATTCTCGTCAGTCCTTGGTGTTCTGGTGTTTATATTCTGTTGCCTGTTTCCTTTGAGTGATTTCTTCTTTGTCTGTGTCTCGTCCTCTTTATCTTCCTCCCTGTGGTGTTTCTGCTTCAGGATGAGATCATGGTGAGTAGTGTGTGTGTGTGTGTGTGTGTGTGTGTGTGTGTGTGTGTGTGTGTGTGTGTGTGTGTGTGTGTGTGTGTGTGTGTGTGTGTGTGTGTGTGTGTGTGTGTGTGTGTGTGTGTGTGTGTGTGTGTGTGTGTGTGTGTGTGTGTGTGTGTGTGTGTGTGTGTGTGTGTGTGTGTGTGTGTGTGTGTGTGTGTGTGTGTGTGTGTGTGTGTGTGTGTGTGTGTGTGTGTGTGTGTGCGCGCGTGCGTGTGTGAATCTGTGAATCTGTGCATGTATGCGGTTATGCTTTCATGCGTCTGTGCTTCAGTCTTTACGCTCTGCATACGTATGTTACATGTGTCTTTATATGTTTAAATGTGTGTGTCTCTTATGTGTGATGGATTTGAGCTGATAGTGAATTCCTCACTGTTTGTGAAATGAGCTTCATGCTAACTACCAGTAGACGGGCAGGTGGCTGAGGTGGGGGATGCTTGGCTGCTGCCCTTTCCTTCTTTCTCAGATGTGTCACTTACACAAATACACACACTTACACTACAAAATGTACTTTATTATCCTACAGGGCTTCTTTACGCTGGGTTGAGTCTCGGTTTGGAGAAGCTAGTCATTGCTTTAACCCTGAGGCAGGTTAGCTCTGGTGGTGAAAATACACCCAACACCAGTCATTTGAACTCGATTCAAAGACCAATGACCAATGTGCAAATAAAAGCAGAAAAAGTCAAATATATGAATGTCAAATAGAATAAGATAAGCTATAAACCTAAATAAGAATGTAAAATCAAATACGCTCAAGTGGAATAAAATACTGCTTATTGTTCAAATAAATAAATAAATACATGAGCTGTAAACGGACGAATGCTATAAAGATTTGAACGCTCTGAACAGAGCTCAGGGGTAAACAGTCATAAAAAGAGACATTTACTTGTGTGTTCTTGAATCTCAAAGAGGAGTAGAGTGGAGACGGAATAGATTTTCTTTCCTTGGAGAGAGTTATCAAAATGTTTTATTAACAGGTCACTAGACTTTCTCTCTTTTATTCCCTGCTGTCTGTCCCCGATTCACTGCAGTGTGTTAGACATATGTCACCTCCATAGATGTCAATTTTAATAACAACCTCCCAGATCGGGGTCAAAGGTCAGGGGCACATTGTAAACAAAGTGGTGATCTTCACTTCCTGTTTACAGATGGATATAGTTAGCCCTACAGCTTCTGTTCTCTTGATTTAACACCCTCCTGACCTCTTGGATTACTAAATATAACTTTATTTTAAAACTTAGTCCAGATCCGAAACAAATCTTGAGATAAAAAAAATATTCTGATTAATGAAAATATTTAAAAAAAAGAAATGCTGCTGAGATTAGCTGGCATGCATTTAAAGGATTTTTTATTGTAGTTTTTAGTTTTTTATTAAGTTTTTCCATACCCAAATTTGAACGTTTAAGGATAAAGAGTGTTGTATGTAGAGCCCTGTGTGACAAATGGGTTTATATTTTGTCCGTCAATAAAAAAAGCGCCTGGTGTCTCTTTAACTTAATCCATGGCTTGAAGTCGTGTGTGCAGGCGTTACTTTAAAAACCTCCTTGGACTTGGACATTTGACTTTTCTGGATGCCCTTTTTGTCTCTTATTAGATTATTTAACTCTCTAAGCCACTTCTTCAATAAAACATCAGATCCGTGACTCTTTCTACAGCTTAGACACTAGGCTCACTTTAGAGGAAATTAAACATCAGAGGAAATGAAGGTTGAAATGAAAGGAAAGTGCATTTTTGTCAGTTAAGCTTGATCACTCCATGACTTCTCCTCAAAAAGCACATACTGTATAAATCAGTCCGGCTCCTGCATTTCATTGCATGGCCTCAAAAAGGTTTGAAATTGGCCATTCTTGTTGTAGCCTCCTCACTCTCCCTGCCCTGCTTGCTGTCCCTTTGCCAGCTGTTATGTGCTGGTACCTGAACAACATTGTGTACTTGGCCTTTAACAAATGCCCTGCGTTGGCGTTCTCTCCACATTCTCATTCAGCCGGAGAGAGGAGTTAGCGATCGGTTCAAGGTAAATAACACGCACACCATGTACTGTATGTGTCTATAGTTTCCTTTTGGTGGAGAGAATGAACTAGGAGAAAGAAAAAGAGTGTGAGGAGTGTGTTTAGTCAAGTAGGTGAGTGTCTCCTTAGTGTTGTTGTCACTTCCTATCTCCACTAGAAGCAGCGACATTACATTTTACTGTGCTGAGCATACATGTGATGTGCATATGTGTGTTACCAGCACAGACTGACAGATTGGGTGTTTTGCCTTTAGTATGTTATGAATAATCATTTCGCTTTCTCTGCTTGCCTGTGTGTCTCAGGTGATCAGGAAGGGTTGGCTGACCATCAACAACATTGGGATCATGAAGGGAGGAGCCAAGGAGTACTGGTTCGTCCTCACCGCAGAGTCCATGTCCTGGTACAAAGACGATGAGGTGAGAAGCTGTTCGCACACAATCTCATGTAAACACAAATATTAAGATCACACCTGTACACATCTGTATGAAGACACTTAAAGCCTTTTTAATTGCATTCAAATCAACTCAACAAATTGCAAGTGGTCCGAAAAGAAAGACGTGTTGCTGTATTGTGATATATTATTATGTAGGTAGCAGTAAGCTTTGTTTGGCTCATGCATATGCCCATGTAAAAGCGAGCCTATTTAAAAAGTAGTTCAAATTGTTGAATTCAGGGTCATGCTAAAAGTAGAAAAAAAGCATGTTTGGAAAAACAACCCAAGCTGTATTTACAATTATTCAGTTATACATCTGATTGTTAAGAAGCTCCATTTACTTATGCACGGGATAAGATATCTTCCCCTCTGTCTGAACACCATCAAAAGTATGCTGTTTAACACCAGACCAATATATTTTCCTCCAAAATGACAATACCAGGAGACATATTTCAGTTGAACGACTTTCCATCAGAGAGATTATATCCTCTTTTTTATTCAAACTGTATTCCAGCTCACTACGCTGGCAAAAAAACGGTGGTTGGTCCGGCTCCTTTGCAAACTGAGATGTTTTGACCCGGCGTGCTTTTTAGTACTGGATCAACTGGTCAGAGCGGTGTCCCATGATGCTTTGCAGAACTATTAGGAGCTAGCCACAGTCTCACTGTCTCCAGGCCTTAGCCACAGCCGCTCTGCTCGCTAACATGTGTGTGTGTGTGTGTGTGTGTGTGTGTGTGTGTGTGTGTGTGTGTGTGTGTGTGTGTGTGTGTGTGTGTGTGTGTGTGTGTGTGTGTGTGTGTGTGTGTTGCATTTAGAAGGCCTTTTATAAAGACTCAGGACCCCCCAGAATGTCAGACACCGAAGCTGGCACACACATGTGCATACCAGAGCCCCCTGCCCTGTTCCCAATTACACACACACACACACACACACACACACACACACACACACACACACACACACACACACACACACACACACACACACACACACACACACACACACGCACGCACGCATGCACGCGCACACACACACACACACACACACACACACACACACACACACACACACACACACACACACACACACACACACACACACACACACACACACACACAAGCTGCTTTTAATAAACTTACTTTATTTCAAAGAAGGGCACAAAGTGAGCGAGGGACTGGATTGTAGGGGAGGAAAAGGGGGAGGAGGGAGGAGTGTCTCTTGTTAGCAGCAGAAGTAACAAGGACCATGTGAAGTGAGAGAAAGTACGAGAGATGGAATTAAGAGCATGGAGGGGAGACAGGGGGGAGGAGAAAGGTCTGCGGTGGACGTTTTTCTTTATATCCTCCCTTCATACCTCTTTCCTCCCCTAACTTCCCATTGCCCCCTCATACATCCTCAAAGATTTAGGAAATACTTCTTCACCCCTCCTTCACTAACTTTCTGTCTCACTCTTTCCTTGTCACCCTCTCCTTCTCTGTCTCCACCTCTCTCCCTCGCTTCTTGTACTGTATATTTATTTGAACATGCAGGGAGACCCAAAACCAACACATGGTGCCGGTGTAAAAGCTCAGTGCAAAGGTTGATGAATAAAAAAAAAACCTTTCCACTTTGTATTTTTTTTTCTATCCAAGCTGAACATTTCGAAATAGTCTGGTCACACAAGCACACACGCACTAGAGGTTAAAGTACCCCTGAGAGCATTCACTCACATGTGCACCTGGACAGATACTCGCCAAAATACACACAGTTGATAAAATGCTGGAAACTGTTTTATGTTTAAATTGTGAAAAAAAAGGTATGAGAAAAAAAGCTTTTGCAAAAGTGCAGCAACATTTTATTGACTGCCTCTCGTCATGGGGAAAACCCCTGCTGCAGCCTGGTAAAATACACACACACACACACGCACGCACACACACACACACACACACACATACTGGAACACACACACACACATGCACAAACACACAAACACACACACATACTGACACACACACGCACAAACACACAACCCCTAGACACTAATAATAACTTTCAACCCAACTGTTGGTGCCAGGATGTTTTGGTTAGTGTGTGTGTGTGTGTGTGTGTGTGTGTGTGTGTGTGTGTGTGTGTGTGTGTGTGTGTGTGTGTGTGTGTGTGTGTGTGTGTGTGTGTGTGTGTGTGTGTGTGTGTGTGTGTGTGTGTGTGTGTGTGTCTGAAAACCTTCTGGTCTGTATTACCACAGGACATGCCAATTCTTTGAATCAGGCTGCTCTGTAGCTTAAAGCTTTCCAAAGCAGAGAGAGGAGTAGGGCGGGAGATGTGAATGGAGAACAAAAAAGGATGAAAAAATAAATGACCCACACGGCTGTGATTTTATGGACCGTCAGCACATGTGATATCCATGTATTTTTATAATCAAATTCATACATTTAAACATAGACCTTTTCATTTGTCACTCAGAGATAGATTAATAATATGAAGATATTTCAACTTTGCTGTCCTTTTAGTGGCTGTATTTAGCTTGGGTGCCCCTTTTGGCTTGTTGTGTGTGTGTGTGTGTGTGTGTGTGTGTGTGTGTGTGTGTGTGTGTGTGTGTGTGTGTGTGTGTGTGTGTGTGTGTGTGTGTGTGTGTGTGTGTGTGTGTGTGTGTGTGTGTGTGTGTGTGTGTGTGTGTGTGTGTGTGTGTGTGTGTGTGTGTGTGTGTGTGTGTGTGCACATGCACGTGTCTGCCCGGGTTTCCCTGCCTCTGCTGTAAAGCTGCCAGAAAGCCAGACTCGCCTGGTGATCCCAGCTGTAAACATCCTGGGGGGAAACTTCAGACTGCTGCTTCCAACACACCTACCAGGAAAATGTCTGCCATAGGTGTGTGTGTGTGTGTGTGTGTGTGTGTGTGTGTGTGTGTGTGTGTGTGTGTGTGTGTGTGTGTGTGTGTGTGTGTGTGTGTGTGTGTGTGTGTGTGTGTGTGTATGTGTGTATGTGTGTATGTGTGTATGTGTGTGTGTGTGTGTGTGTGTGTGTGTGTGTGTGTGTGTGTGTGTGTCCTGGGGCCGCAACATAGTGGCAGGGCTCTAAATGGAAACGGGTTGGTTTGCGGTTTTCATTCCTGCAGACGATGCTCTGCGATGGGACACCCTAACCCGTGTGAACGTATCTACCCTCTACTTTGTGCTTTTGTACACTTGAGAGGTAGCAGGAGTCCAAAATTGCATACTGTGGGTTGGCTTTATCAAAGACAGGCGGGCTGGAAGATAAACTGCGGCGTTGGTGAAGAGATAGAAAACAAAACATAATGGAAAACGAGCCAGGGGGTCTTATCTAAACTTGTAGCGTTTCACATGACGACACCAACAAACACTGAAGCCGCAAGCAATTTTCCTTCTTTTTTTAGAAGGGCTATACAAAGACTCGTAAAAATGGCGTATAGACAATGACAGAGTGGCTTTTCTTTTAACATTTTTGTATGGTGGCTTCCTGCCTCTCTGCACATTACATGGTCATTTGAGGTAAAGTTGGGTTGAGACGTAATTGTACATTTTGGTCGAGAGCGCAGGGGGATCACTATGTGTTTGAGTTATCCTTTTTTGGGTAAGTGTTCATTTCTTCTGTGTGGTAAAATCTGTTTTTGGTTTCAGTTCTCAGTTTGATCTTTTTGGTTTTGCAGAAAAATAAACAACATATTAGTGAATGTCATGCAACCATAATTTGTATCCATATGAATGTCATTCTGTGGGTCAATATGAGACTCCCCATTCAATTTCTGTGACTGAAAAATAGCTTGAGGAAAGAAATATAGAAACAATGTCAAATGGATATCCAAGCATCTTTATTCAAACAACAATTTTTACAGTTTTATCATCATCAGCTTTCACTTTTTTGGATCTATAACAACAGTTGGAGAGAGTTCAACAAAAATATAAATAAACTGTAATCTCATGTCCCTCTAAACAGATTTAAAATAACATGCGTGACTCATGCCTCCATCACTCATACATCCAACATAGGCGAGGGCCAGGCCTCTGTGGTGGAGCCTTTGGGTGCTTTATTTAGGCACGTGGCCGAGCTTGTCCAGATGGAGAGGGGTGGTGCTGCGTGTTCCCACAGCTGTGTGCCTGTTAGATGCCCTCTGAAGCGCTCTCAATTTCTTTCTTGTCACTTTTTTTGGAAGCTGTAAGTGGTCCCGTGCTTCCCCGGCCAGCCTAACCAATGTGCAGACTACTGTACAACCACTACTTCCTGAACAGGTAGTCTGAACACTGGGCAGGCGGGCTGGGCAACTGAAGGATCCTGGGATGAAGGCTTTAATCGTGAAAGTACACACTTTCATGGCGAAGATTTACACACTCTCTACTTACTGTGATTCCTGTATCAGACTCTTGGGTCCAGCTCCCTCTGCTCTCATAATCTGTCTGCTAAAAAAGTGCTGATAGTGCTGGCTGGAGGAGAAACAACATGAGGGATGGATGAAGGGGCTGGCAGGGAGGTGGAGGAGGAGGAAAGGTTAGACAGAGGTGATAGCCACTGATTGGTAGATTCAACGACATTCCCTCCTGTTTCCCGCTGTGAGAAGAAGCATTCCAGACGGAGCTCTGCAGGAAAAACACCAGATGGAGAAAGACATTCATGTTAAAGTGTAACAAAAATACTTTAAAAAATGTTTGTGTATTATATATTACATTTGGTCTATTGGTGGGATATTCCTGCTTACATTTCCATTCATTTTTTTTTTTTTTTTAAACGCAAGAAAAATGAAGCGCCATTTTCTTGGCAAACCCCTTCTAGCGTTTCTTAAAGAAAAAGGATTAAAGCAAAGAAACAACACATACAGTAGGGATGGAGAAAGATGGGCAGAAATACACAAAGGGGTCATACCCCATTACCGCAAATTCGTACAACACAAACGTATTGGTCCCGCTGACCTCCAGGGCAAGACTAAATAAACAAAAACCAGGAAATTTCACGAGACATTAAACATTGTGATAAACTGATGACATAAAGCTGTCTTTAAGCCAGATCTGTGATCCCCAAGTGCGCTCAGTCTCTTATGGCTACAAACTAAGTAGTGAATAGTCTGACCCAACACCTTCCCACCAGAATACATAACTATGAGTCGCCTTGACACATGCAAAACGGAAATAAATATCAGAGGGAATACTTGCGACTCGACATCTCCACTCTCTCAATCTTGCTGTCTTGAGCGAAGTCTCTTCTTCTTGGCTGATATCTGTTGCGTTTCCTTCTTATCGGTTTAGCCCCAATTCCTCTCCCGGCGTCCACTCATTCAGCACTCTTACACCAAAATCAGGACATTGGTGTCCAAATACAAATACATTTGGATTTGCTTAGCATTAAGATTAGCGAAAAAGCCGCGAGTGAAGCGAGAAAGGTGGACCGGCTGGAGGCTCGACGTGGCAAAGAACTGGCCATCAAGTTTCTCCTTCGAAAGACAGAAGGAGAAAAAGGAAGGAGAGAGAGAGAGAGGAGATATGGAGAGAGAAGGAGGAGGAGCTCGCCAGCCCCCCATTTTTCCTCTCCTCTCTTCTCCCTCTCTCCCCTCCCTCTGTCTGGCTTCCCCCCCCCTCTCCCTTTCTTTCTTTCTTCTCTGGCTTTTGGGGAGAAAGTGGAAGGTCAAAGGTGAACAGGAAGTGAGACGCATTCATTTGGCGTGTGTGTTGTAAAGTTTGGAAAGGGAGTGAAGGATTGGCTGCAGAGGAAGGGAACTTTTTAGTGAAAGCTTATGTGGGAAGATGGGAGGACGCCTGCGTTAGATGTGTTTCGTAAGGCGCCTGCATGTTCGTCCCTTCCATTTCAGTGTATATGCACATCTCTGCTTATGGTACATGTGAGTGTATATGTGGTTTAAGTGATGGATGTGTGTGTAGGAGTGAGAGCAGAGACTCCACGGTCTTTGTAGCGAGGGCAGGAATGTCGGCGTTTTCTTGGCAAGCGAGAGGAAGCCTTGTAATAACTCCAGATGTGCAGCCCTGTGGTCTCCATCTCTCTCTTGCTCCCTCTGTTTTTACTTCTAAAGCTGATTTCCTCTCCCTGTCCGACTCGAATAAAGGGCCCTTTATGCAGCAGCCTTCGCAACACACACACACACACACACACACACACACACACACACACACACACACACACACACACACACACACACACACACACACACACACACACACACACACACACACACACACACACACACACACACACACACACACACACACACACACACACACACACACACATGGACGGGGGGTGCTGGTGAAGGGTGACATACTACTGGTAAATCAGAACCAGGGCGGAAGAGTGTGTGTGTGTGTGTGTGTGTGTGTGTGTGTGTGTGTGTGTGTGTGTGTGTGTGTGTGTGTGTGTGTGTGTGTGTGTGTGTGTGTGTGTGTGTGTGTGTGTGTGTGTGTGTGTGTGTGTGTGTGTGTGTGTGTGTGTGTGTGTGTGTGTGTGTGTGTGTGTGTGTGTGTGTGTGTGTGATTCAAAGTTGAGACATACTGTAAGTAGTCAAAGTTTGCCTCCTTCACCTTTTTCATCTCACACGCACATTTAGCTTTCTTTTTTTTCACAAGAGTAATCAATGCTAGTGTTTCCAGGTGTGTGTGTGTGTGTGTGTGTGTGTGTGTGTGTGTGTGTGTGTGTGTGTGTGTGTGTGTGTGTGTGTGTGTGTGTGTGTGTGTGTGTGTGTGTGTGTGTGTGTGTGTGTGTGTGTGTGTGTGTGTGTGTGTGTGTGTGTGTGTGTGTGTGTGTGTGTGTGTGTGTGTGTGTGTGTGTGTGTGTGTGTGTGTGTGTGTGTGTGTGTGTGATTCAAAGTTGAGACATACTGTAAGTAGTCAAAGTTTGCCTCCTTCACCTTTTTCATCTCACACGCACATTTAGCTTTCTTTTTTTTCACAAGAGTAATCAATGCTAGTGTTTCCAGGTGTGTGTGTGTGTGTGTGTGTGTGTGTGTGTGTGTGTGTGTGTGTGTGTGTGTGTGTGTGTGTGTGTGTGTGTGTGTGTGTGTGTGTGTGTGTGTGTGTGTGTGTGTGTGTGTGTGTGTGTGTGTGTGTGTGTGTGTGTGTGTGTGTGTGTGTGTGTGTGTGTGTGTGTGTGTGCGTGTGTGCGTGCAGAGGTGGCCAAGGCTGTATGTTTATTTTAGCTATGGTTTCTGAGCTCCAAATCAGAGCAGGCTCAATCCCGGGAGAGACGACTCAGCAGTACAGGCAGAGATGGAGGGATGTGGAGGGAAAGTGAGAGGAAAATGGAGATGAAAGAAGGAAGCAACTTAAAAATGTGAGGCGAAAAAATAAGTAAAAATAAATATGAAAAATGTTGTTGAGAAAGGAGCCAGAACAGAGAACCAATGCTCATTATTGTTGCAGTAAAGTTTGGAGTTTTAGGGATTGGAAGGAGTGAATGTTAATGGGTGGGTGGGGGGAGCGCTGCGGTTGCACCGACATTGTTTCCACTGTTTGGATGACCAGGCAGGCAGCTTCTTTTTCAAACTCTTAGTCTGTAGAGCCAGAAACACTGAGAAAGTATGCACACACACACATGCAAACACACACATATACACATATCGAGTGTAATGCGTGATTCCATGTTATTGCGTCTTGTCATGAAATACTGCTGGTTAACATTTTAATGAGAAGTTATCAACTCTATTTTTCCCATTTTTGTATTTTGATATTGTATAAAGCAAACGACTTTGTCAGTTTATGCGTGTGTAATTGTATCTTTCGAGTGTTTGCATCCGTGTGGTGAGACTTAGCTTGTAGATGCTGCTGCCAAACCCATACAGGCTGCCCCACTATGTGATCTCCTGTATTTTATACAATTGTCAGCAATCAGCTCTGAGTGGAAGCTCAAAGATATTTTTCAAAAAAAGATAGCATGTCCAATCGTAATTATTGTTGTTGGATAACATGAATGCAAACCAAAAAATAGCTTGGTTTTATTTTTCCCTCTCACTCAAAGAATCACGTTGTTATTATAATGTCTCTGTTAAAATGAAAATCTGGATTTCTTTTTTTATATATTAACCAATATCATAGTGTTATAGTCAGAGGGAAAGTGGTATTAGAGGTATTTAGATTCAGAAATATAAGTAACAATACATTGAAGTCCTGCATTCAAGGACATAACTGTTTTTTAGAAAGGTGCTATTGTTGTGTGGATAGTTTGAAGTTGTGCTCAGGCTAGGGATCGGCCCCCTCTTTCAAAAGTATTTCAAATGAATAATTGAGTTGGATAGAGGCAAACACAAAGTTCTGCCACACAAATTCATTTGATTGACTTTTCTCTTATATTTGACTTTTTGTGACATTTATTGAATACTTTTTTTGTATCTCTTTGGGCCTTGCATATTTATTTGAATGAAACCATGTGAGAAGTTTAAAGGTGAAATGTATTTAAAGTAGAACTGCCAAAAACTCATTGACATCTGAAATGAGTAAAAAGTTCAGTATCATCTTCTGAGATGTCATGAACTAATACTATACTAAGTATAAAGTAAATAGTAAAGTTAGGTATCCTACATGTGTGCGGGCCTTTTATCAATTTTGAATAGTTCAAATACAGACACATACATTGGTGATAACACAAGATAAACAGAAATCTTCAAATAGCTTCTCTATCTTGCCTACCTTTTAAATGCTACAACTATTAGACACACAACTCTACTAATAAATCTACTGAAGTTAATAAAAGTTAGCAAATATGTGAGCATTTAAAAAACAAAAACAACAACATAGAAGTAATGGACCAAATGATGGAAAAATTGTAACAATGGCACTCAAAGGGATAATGGATGAATAAGAGTGGGTCTTATTTAAAAGGAAACAGTAGAAAAGTGGGTTAGAGATTGCAAATGAGAAACAAGAGAGGAGTGAAGACCGCAGTGTGTCCGAGTGGGCCGGGGAGGTACACAGGGTGGTTTGTGGGATAATTCAAAGTTTATCCTGCCTGACTGATGAGATAAATGAGTAATGTTTGTTTGTAAATTATCATTCTTTCTACCTGATTGTTCCGCACATATCCAGAACATAATGTCAAAACAAAGAGCATTAGAGAAACAAAGCCTGGGATTAGACTCAAACAGGAACCAGAGAGATAAAAAGAAAACACACTCGTGCACTTAATGTCTTCTGGCATATTGTATTCAGCGTGTGTGTGAGTGTGTGTGTGTGTGTGTGTAGTTTGTAATTTTGATATGTGTGTGAGAGACTCTGCAGGCTCCTTTGAAGAGGGCTTGACAGACATTTACTGCATGTGTATAATAACACAAGACATGGACTTTAGGGTGTCATTTTCATGTTGTTTTACTTATCTTATAAATCGTTTTTTGTTTTGTTTTGAAGACTTACCTGAGATCCAATTGACTTTTTAACCTGGACATAAGTGAGAGAATTTCAAGTTAATAAATATCACATTTTACAAGACTAGATTTACTGTAAATGTGTTAAGTAAAAATAAACCCTCTCCACCCTTGGAACTGCCCATCATTGGCACTATTATGTCATAAAAATAAATTCAGCCCCAACACGCCCTCAACAATTTTGATTAAGAAGTGCACATTTTATACTCTGTCGGTTGGTTTTACTATAAAAAGTATTTTAGCAGTTTGTTTTGGCCTTACTGTATCTGGATCATGCAGTTCTGACGTATAAAGGACTGCGATGTGTTAGCCTAACAGGATTAGGGTTTGGGATTACCACCCTTCCTGATTTTCCCCTAATTTGCATTTTATACAGTAATGCCACAAGTTAATGTTAGGACTCTACATAATAAGCATTTACCGGTGTGAAACCTTTGCCAAAATGTTGCAGCTGAAACCCCCTGAGTAACTTCACACACATGTGAACGTTTTACCTTAATTTATTCTGACATCACACGCTCACCTCACATGTGAGTGTTTCAGTTTGTACGTTTTTTCCTCTTATGCACCCGCAATTACATCTAACAGTATTTGCTTCACATGCAAAAACTAAGAGACTATTCACAGGTGTTTGACAGTTCCCGGCTCACAGTTAAATATTTTTAAATCCCTAATTGTGAGTCACATGACTTTTCTAAATGTATCTTTGCAGAGTTAAACACAGTTTGAACAGAGCTTTGCCCTCTATCAGACAGCAGTATAGATCTGAGGGGATTTTTACGTGTTTATGTGGTTAGCGGGCTGCGGTGCCCCTTCCCCCTTTCTCTTACTCTTTGGTGGTCAGCAGTGATTGATCACATGTCCCGGCCAGCCCCTAGGTTGTAACACTGACCTTCTGCAGAAGTAAACGCAGAGCAGATAATTAACTGCTTGGCAATTAGCTGCCAAACAGGAAGGTATCGCTTTGACCTGCCAGCCGGTGTTTGAAACCGGAATGCTGGCTGAATGTGTCATTGTCTTGTGGACACTTGAGTTCCAGAAAGTTTATTTGTGTTTGTGAGCATTCCCACAGGAAGAGCTGAGCAGAGCACAAAGGCTGTCATTTTACTAAAGTCAGCCGAATCAGCTGAGATTGGAGCAGAAAAAAACGAAGTAATGATAGCGAGAATCACCAGCCAAACTAAACATGTCATACAATAAATGCTTATTTTTTCACTATAAGAAAATGTGAACGTTATCCCTGTGAAAATTGACATTTCAGATTAGATTTGTTTTCCTGAAACATTTGTCTAAAGTTGACAAGGGAGATATAAAAACCTTTGTGTCTGCTGATATCAAGTAGCACTTCCCTACATACACTGAACAAAAATATAAACGCAACACTTTTGGTTTTGCTCCCGTTTTTCATGAGATGAACTCAAAGATCTAAAACATTTTCTACATACACAAAATAACCATTTCTCTCAAATATTGTTCACAAATCTGAAAAAATCTGTGATAGTGAGCACTTCTTCTTTGCCGAGATAATCCATCCCACTTCACAGGTGTGGCATATCAAGATGCTGATTAGACAGCATGATTATTGCACAGGTGTGCCTTAGGCTGGTCACAATAAAAGGCCACTCTGAAACGTGCATTTTTGCTTTATTGGGGGGGCCTGGGGGGATGCGAAAACCAGTCAGTATCTGGTGTCAGGGTTAAGATTAAGATTAGGGTTAGGGTTAGGGTAATGTTGTGAATCGAGTGGCCTGTGTTCATCGTCCATAACATACGCCTGCCCATACCATAACCCCACCACCACCATGGGCCACTCGATTCACAACATTACCCTAACCCTAACCCTAACCCTCACACCAGATACTGACTGGTTTTCGGACCCCCCCAATAAAGCAAAACTGCATGTTTCCGAGTGACCTTTTATTGTGGCCAGCCTAAGGCACACCTGTGAAATAATCATGCTGTCTAATCAGCATCTTGATATGCCACACCTGTGAAGTGGGATGGATTATCTCGGCAAAGAAGAAGTGCTCACTATCACAGATTTTTTCAGATTTGTGAACAATATTTGAGAGAAATGGTTATTTTGTGTATATAGAAAATGTTTTAGATCTTTCAGTTCATCTCATGAAAAATGGGAGCAAAAACAAAAGTGTTGCGTTTATATTTTTGTTCAATGTATATGAAGTATTAGAAAGTGAGGACACTGGCGCGCTGCCCAAGGTGATTTGTTATGAGCGTTATTGCACAACCTTGAAGCTCAATGAGTCAAGGAACTGACCTGTCAAGCACGCAGGGCGTTTTATGGAATAAAAAGACAAATTCACATTCAAATTCCAATTTTAATTTGGCTTAAATTACTTCAATCAGTAATACAACCCATCCTACTCTATTGAAGCAAAGTGTGGGGCCCACAAACAAACCAAACATTTGACAAATGGGAAAATCATCCAATAGAAAATGCTCACAATGAGTTTTGCAAACACATCCTTTAGGTTCACGGGGGAACAACTAACGACGCCTGCAGAGCGGAATTAGGCACATTTCCATTATTAATACAAATCCAGAAACGATCAATTAAATATTGGCTACATCTAAAAGAAAGTGAGCCCCACTCCTACCACCACAAAGCCCTGAAGCATCAAGAGATGAACAAGGGGAAGAGTCCCCTCTTTCAGCTGGTCCTGACACTGTTCACAAACCGGTTCAAACTGTGATCAGGGCCAGGCTGAGCCCACATCTATTAGAGTCAACCAAATTATAACAAAACACACACAAAACTACCTCACTTATTGGAACACTACATCCCAAACACAAAGTAAAATGCAATGCTATCTGGCCCTAAAAAGACAGTACACTGTGGCAGCCTATCTGACCACAGTGACTGATATTAAACACAGGAAGTTGTTGACAGAGTACAGACTGAGTGCTCACAGCCTTGCCGTAGAAACAGGCAGGTACAAGAAAACATGGCTGCCAAAAGAGGAGCGATCATGCCAACAATGTGGACGAACTGCTGTGGAGACAGAGCAGCACTTCCTCACACAATGCCCAACTTTTGAACCGGTACGGAAACAATTCTTCCCAAAACTCAACAATAAGCATCCTCAAATATTTAAAAATGAAAATGAAAAACTAAAAATAATTCTCGGGGAATATAAAGAGAGCTGCATTGTGGCAGGACAGTTTGTCTCTGCCTGCCACAGTCTGAGGGAACCGGAATGAGCAGATACACACCTTATATATCTTAAGTATATATATCATATTCTATTTTGTATTAATGTATTATATGAATGAAATGAATCTGTATTCCTTGTAAACAAAATAAAATAAAAAAACCATGTTCTTATCAGTTTGTTTATAACTGTTAATGTATTTTTGTATAGATGTTACAACTATACATAGCTTTGGCAATACTGTATGTAAATATGGTCATGCTAATAAAGCTTTTGAATTGAATTGAATTGAGTCACCGACAGCTGTGTGTTTTTATACATTGTCCGAGAATAGCTCCAATCTAGCTGTTCCCAATAACAATGCTCTCGGCCTAATTGTTTGCTGTTTGGCAACACGTGGACTTTACTTTAAATAATATCCAAACAGCATTAAAGTTCAAATGTTGTTTCTTAAAGACAGATAATCACTAAACTTAGATATTGCTTGCCTAAGTGTTTTTCATTTTATACCGTATGTAGACTCAGCAATATTTGTCTCTTTTTATAGCGGAAAAAAACGTAAAGTTCCCCACAAATGGAATCATTTTGTAATTCATGTAATTTTATTGAACAAGTATAATTTGGCATTGAGTGCAGAAGCTAAACAATCTTCACCACAAGTTCTTCAAACACAAGTCCCCTCTTTTTTAAGTCTTTCCCCTTTCACATCACGTACACATTACAACCATCTTTTGAGAGAAAAAACTCAATACGCCAATGGTGGAAGAATGGAGGGAGGTGAGGAGGAGGGTTGTGAAAATTGCCGTTGGCTGCCACCCAGGGCCCAGTCTTTGTGGTAATGAAGGGTTAGAGGCAGCGTTATTGCTCCCAGATGCCGTGCGGCTTCTCTGCAGCCCTTTGATGCATGGCCCAAGTCACCAGGACTTTTCTATCAGACTCCGATCAACATACACACCACACACACACTCATACACACTGAGATATGCAGCCCCTTAAAACAACATGGATGCCGTAAAGGACTATCTTCTTGGTTTTGTCCACCAAACTACACAGATATGTTACAAAGTGTTAATTGGATATGGTTTGTGTAAGGCCCCCATGTGTGCATACACGCTGTATCGTTTCTGTGTGTGTGAGAGAAAGGCTTTATTTCATCCACATTTTGAATTAGTGTTTGAGATGTTTTTTGGAAGGTATGCAGAGTGGTGGAGTGACTTTATGAATCCAGAAGTGAACTTCCTCTGGCTCCTCATAATGAGCCCGCTATTACTCACTAGCAAAATAAAACCATGGAAAGTACTTTGCTCCAAACACCACAGGTTAACTACCAAGTGCAATGCCTGTGTGTGTGTGTGTGTGTGTGTGTGTGTGTGTGTGTGTGTGTGTGTGTGTGTGTGTGTGTATGTGTGTGTGTGTGTGAGTGCGTGCGTGCGTGTGTGAGTGCGTGCGTGCGTGCGTATTGAGACAGCAGGTAACCAACATAGTGTCCAAGGTTAAAGAGTCAGTTCCCCCTTTGTACTCCTCCTCTGCTGTTTTGACTGGTGTTCAAAACCTCATCACAGTGTGTTGCCACAAGTTGTTTTATACAGAAGTTAGCCGGCTACAAGACTCACAGTTCTTTGCAATAGCATTTAAACACAAAACAATTTCCACCACTCAGACCCTGTTGCTATGTTGATTTGAATTAGAATGTTTGTTTTACTCTTCATTCTATTTCAAATGTTGGCTGATGTGTGATTGGGGCAGTCAGAAGCAGCCAAAGATAATGGCAGACCAGCAGAGTTGTAAAAAAAAGGTTGATAAGAAGAGCTTCTGGTCTGTCATGGAGGATGAGTCCATGCATCGTCATCTCAAACGTGAAGCCTACAAGGTGGCTGACCTAATTGCCCGAGACTCAGCTAACCGGAGGACTACTAAATACAAGTTGGATGATGGGACTGCTGGAGAAAGTGTTGAGCAAAACTTCTGGACCTTGATGGAGGATGAGGCCATTCATGCCCATCTGAGGCAGGAAGCCTTTAAGGTAGCTGAGATGATCACCAGAGGAAAGGGCCCAAGTCTCAAAACCATGGAGGTTAAAAGCCTGGCTGAGGTGTCCATTCCTCTGCCATCTTTCACTTCCTCTCCTCCTACCACAGACAAGCCATCTAAACAGACTTCTCCAAAGACTGATGAAGACAAGCATCGACTGAAGCCCTGTCCCGAACTAAGCCTGGGCAAAATCTTCAAACTGCTTAGCTCTGATGAATGGCAACAAAAAATGTATGGTTTAACATCCATCCAAGACCTTTTACAGAATCACCCGGAGGTAGTGAAGGCCACACTTCGTAAAGTATGTGTGGTTGTCATAAAGGAGGTTAAAAACCCGCGCTCTATGGTGTCCTGCGCTGCTATTGCCATCCTGGGTGAGATGTATGCTCACCTCAAGAGGACCATGAATGACTTTGTGGAGGAAACAGGCCACGCTCTCATACTAAAAGTGTCTGAGTCCAACAAATTCATCCAGCAGAAGGCTAATCTGGCTTTGGACGCTATGGTTCAAAACTGCAGTCCCAGTTACACTATTAAAGCCCTGAGTGCGGGGCTGGGTCACGGAAGCACTGCAGCTAGAGTCAGCGCTGCTCTGCACCTCAGCCAGTTGTGCCACATCCTTGGAGCCACACAGACACTCACAGGTGGCAAAAACTTCACCAAACACTTCCTAATGGCTGTTAGCAAAATATGTGCGGATGCTGCTGTGGACGTGAGGCGCCACGGACATGACATCGTCGAAAATATTTCCAGCCACAGCGCTTTCCGAAAGCAGTGGCAAGAGGCTGTCCCGGAAAATAATAGACGTTTGCTGGAGGGACTCGTGAATAAACTTCAAAAACAGCAAAAAAGACCCGTGGCACAGGACTGTGATAACATCACTGTTGATGATAACTGTCAGTAAATGTCTTTTATCGATTAAAACTTGAGTCCTTTATTTAAATCACACAATGGCTTAAATGTTTTAAAGTTCACCTGTTATGCATAAACATGTGTCCTCTCTGCGTAAAGAGATTCTGAACGTTTCAGGAAAAAAGATTGGCTCACTTTTTGTCCTGATCCATTTACCGTAATTTTCGGACTATAAGCCGCGCCTTTTTTCCCATTTTTCGACGCTGCGGCTTATATAACGGTGCGGCTAATCTATGGATTTTTAGAGCTAACGGCCACTAGGGGACCTCCTAAATCTATGGATTTTACAGGTTACAGTCCACCACCTTTAACTCTATGGGCTCTATGGCCGGTCCGCGGACCCCCACCTTTAAGCGGCGGGCTCCAGCAGGAAAAGCTGGAGGCCGGAAAAGAGTGAGACAGGTAGCGCGCAAAAGTAAAAGTGGAACCGAGAGTGGTGCGAGAGACAGAACGAGAGCAAGACAGACAGACATTACGAGAGCGAGACAGTTTGTCCCCGTACCACTGGTTGAAAACCGCTGCTGTAGATCACTGCCGATACGTGCGCTGGGAGCGCACCGTTTAAGTTTGAAAGTTGAAAAGTTTGTGTGTCTGAAACGCTATGTGATAAAGTACAGTTTACACAGCACAGTACATGTTCTGTAGCTACTATTGCACTAAATGGTAACACTTGAATACGTTATGCAAATATGCAACTTGTTTGTTGAAATGTTAATAAATGGGAGCTTCCTCAAACAGCCATCTCTTTCCCGACAATCCCCTCTGTGCACGAACCCTTACATATGGTAATTAAACATTAAAACACCTGCGGCTTATAGTCCAGTGCGGCTTATATATGTACACATCATTCAATTTAGCTGCTGCGGCTTATATTCAGGTGCGCCTTATAGTCCGAACATTAGTCTGAAAATGAGCTGATCAGATTTCGACCACTTTATGATGTCAGAACGATTTTGTGGCTTGTGTAACCATTAGCCAATAACCAACCAAGGTAAGCCCCCCCACCTTATCACCTGAATCTCTTGCTAGAGCACCATTGTGTTCTATTTAACCAAAAATCTCTCAGAGGGGCGTGGGGAGGGGCTCCTTATTTTCATCTAAAGTAAAAGACAGAATCAGTACTTTTGAAACAGGGCTGAAACAGAGGGGTTTATGGGATGCTGCAATGCACGATCTGTTTGCTATTCTGAGCCAACACTTTAGAGACATGTTTGTATATATCTGAGACCTATAATATATTGATGAAAAACCGTATTATAGGGGACCTTTAAGATGTTCCTCGTACAATCTCTCCCTCAAAAAATTAGACTCCAGTGGTGAAATTTGCAAGTTTAAATACTGTTTCCAGGTCCATTTTTAATGTGGTGTATTAGGTCATAGTTTTGCAAAGGGAAGGGAAGTCTACTGACAGCTAGTACGTTAGCCATCACACATCCATACCTCACCGTCTGTCTCTCGAAAGTGGATTTACAGAGTTTGGGATTCATGCAAAGTAAAATTGCAGTGGATAAAGGTCAAATACAGTGTGTGTGTGTGTGTGTGTGTGTGTGTGTGTGTGTGTGTGTGTGTGTGTGTGTGTGTGTGTGTGTGTGTGTGTGTGTGTGTGCTTCATATGTGTTTCTCTCGTAAAGCTAATAAATGTCATGTGTGCATCTGTAGGTCTGAGTTTGTTTCCTCATGCATCCCTGTGTGCGTGCTTAGCGTCGGAAATCTGTACCTTTGGCCGCTATTGCTGGCTGGCTTTTATGGGGGCATATGGGAAAGCACTCAACTCCCAACTTCCCTCAACACAACTACACACGAAACAAAACACACACATGCAAGACTCGATAGAGAAAGGATACAAACGAGGAAACTGTGGGGATACTGCAATACTACTCACATGCAGACCTTCTTATTTCATATTTTAATTTTCTTACTATTTTTATTTGTAGGTGCATCAAAATTCTTCTTACTTCTCTTAGTAGAAGAATATAATTTAATTGGGAGGGATGAAACCCTCTTTAATGGTCACACATGCAGAGCACACAGCACACACAGTGAAATGTGTTCTCTGCTTTTAACCCATCCTAGTACCAGGAGTCTAGTACTAGGAGCAGTGGGCAGCTATTGTACAGCGCCCGGGGAGCAATGGGAGTGAGGGGGGATGGGGGGAAGGGGGGTGTCCGGTGCCTTGCTCAAGGGCACCACGGCAGGGCAGGAGATTAACTGGGACCTCTCCAAGTATCAGTCCACACTCCACATTTGAGTTTTGGTCGGGGACTTGAACCGGCGACCCTACAGCTCCCAGTCCAAGCCCCTACTGACTGAGCCACTGCCGTAACCCATATTAATAATATTGTTTCTATCTGGTTTTATTACATACTTAGCCATTTAATCTTTTCTTTAATTCAGTTTCTATGTACTTTCCCCACATTGTGCACACAGGCAGTCCCCCCCCCCCCTTCTTTCCCGTTCCTTTCCAACTCCGCTGACTGGATTTACTGGCCAGAGGAGAGGAAAATGTATGAATCAGTCCAAGGTTGCTCAGTCCCAGGGAGAGGGAAAGCTAGAGAGTGAAGGAACAAGGGAAAAGAGGAGGGGGAAAAAGATGAACAGTGAGGCAGAGAAAAAAAAAGGAGGGAGATGGAGAAGTTACTGAACAAACTCAGAGACGGAGGACGGGGACCTCTTAACCCTATTTATGATTATGTCAGCAGTCTGGGGCAACTGCTTGTTTAGTTTCTTTCGTATAGAGGACACCTGGGGTTACCGTAACAGCCAAATGTGTGTGTATTCAAGTGTCTGTGTGCATGTGTGTGTTTGAGCTTTTACATGTATTTAGGGGATTTGACCATTTGGCTGCACAGGTCATAAATCCTTTGATGAAGGAGTTTGGTCACACACACAACCCCCTGTCTCCTTTTCTCTAACACACACACACACACACACACACACACACACACACACACACACACACACACACACACACACACACACACACACACACACACACACACACACACACACACACACACACACACACACACACACACACACACACACACACACACACACACACTGGGTTGGGCAGGGCAGTCCCGTGGTTAGCCATCCAGATGGTTCTAAGGTTAGTTAGAGACTACGCTCAAAGGTGCTGTTTGCAACCAAAGCAGTGTGTGTGTGTGTGTGTGTGTGTGTGTCTCTGTGTGTGTTTTTGTGTATATTGAGAGTATGTTTAAAGAAACTCATTCACCCTGTACTATTTTTGGCTTCTCTTTTTTGAAAATAGTAATTTTACAGTCAACAGTAAAAGTTCACACAAGCACACTCTCTTTAAAGAAACTTCCCTTTGGTAACAATACGCTTTCAGGAGTTAAACCACAACTCTCGAAGTGTGTGTGTGTGTGTGTGTGTGTGTGTGTGTGTGTGTGTGTGTGTGTGTGTGTGTGTGTGTGTGTGTGTGTGTGTGTGTGTGTGTGTGTGTGTGTGTGTGTGTGTGTGTGTGTGTGAGCGTGCAGGCTGTAGCTGACTAACTTTGAGGTTCCCTGATTCATAAATAGTTGGATGTCTGGATATCACATGTTGTCTGTAGATTTACTAGTACAAGAGATTTCTACGCTCACTGGAACGCGTTTTTTCCCTCCCTCTCTCTCTCTCTCTCTCTCTCTCTCTCTCTCTCTCTCTCTCTCTCTCTGTATATATGTGTTTCTCATTTGTTGCTCGCCCCTTTTCCTTTTCTTTTTCTTTTTTTCCTGCACAACTGTAATCAAAACCACAGACTTGAGGGTTGTGTGCGACTTTCCCATTCGTCTCTCTTGCCTTTTTTTCTTTTTGGCTGCTGTTAAATTTAATATGCGAGCGTTCACTCCTGATTTCCCTGATTTCTTTTATCATCTTTTCTTTTGTGTCTCTTTTAAGTTTCTGTCATTGTTTCTGTTAAAGTATAAAGTATTCATACAGTGTAGTAGATCGATCATTCCACAATAAAAACCCTGTAATGTAGTTTGAACGTTTGCAGTGGCTCTTTCATTTTGGTCTACTATAAAAATAGAAGTGTTTATGTAAAATACTATAAAACTCTATGGCCGTTTTTTTACTTTTAAGTCCAATTCCTTACCAATGGAGAAAGTCAGTCTCTTTCTTTCTCTTGCTCCCATGTGTAACCGTTGTGTTTCTCTTCCGCCTCCTGTAGGAGAAGGAGAAGAAGTACATGCTACAGGTGGACAACCTGAAGCTGCGCGATGTGGAGAAAGGCTTCATGTCCAGCAAGCACATCTTCGCCCTCTTCAACACCGAACAGAGGTGATATTATACATTTGCACACGTCAAACTACACACATGCAGCAGATACATATTATTGATCACATAACGCAAAGTTACAATTATAAAAATAAATTCAACCTGGCTTCTTTGTTTGCTCAGTCTAACAACAGAACAAAGCAACAGCTAAGACAAGCAAAATGACCCTACAAATAACATTAAAGTAAAGCAGTGCTGGAAAAAGCTATGTATAATGATATCACACGTGGAAAACATCCATTACAATTAAAAGTTCACTTTTTTTCACACATCATGCATGCAAATGTGCGAGCAGGCCTCAAATGTTGAAATTGGCTAAGGAAAGCAGACTTAAACAGCTTTGTAAACTGTTGTGAAGTTAAATGTTAAGCAAACACCTGAACTGTTGAAACAACATCCATAACATTCATCTGCTACTTAGAAATTATTTATCTATTTACCTATATATCATATTCCAATAACTTGCATATAAACTCTTATTGCACTATTTCACTTTTTTAAACTATTTTTGTATTACTATTTACTTGCACTATATTTCTGTTTATCTGTTTTATTTTGTTACACTGTTGGAGGAGTCTGTGACCTAAGATTTTCATAACTACACTGTAGCTATGTTCGTATGACAAAATAAAAACCTTGAACCTTGAACCTTGAAATCTATAACATAAGTAAATAATAGTCAAATCTATACCATAGTTGAATCTTAGTCAAATCTGTATATATCAAGTATGTTAGTAACCATTGCAGTAAAAAAAAGTGTAGAGTAGTTCAAATATGGACCCCAATATTTGCCCCTGAAATGTAGTACAGTCTCACGGTAATAGGTCAAAGTCATTTCCACCGCTGGTTCAAGGGAATATACAGCTGCTCAGGTTACACATTAGGGGTAGTAAAAGAGAATAGAGTGATATCTAAAAAGATCATGCTCACTCAGCATTGTGCGTCCACAGGAACGTTTATAAGGACTACCGTCAGCTGGAGCTGGCCTGTGAGACGCAGGAGGACATCGATGCCTGGAAGGCCTCCTTCCTCAGAGCCGGAGTTTATCCTGAACGGATCACGGTGAGATATTTTCTTTTCATGCATACATAAATAGGCCAAGGATTGGAATAACAGTGTTCATATATAGTGAGTTGAACACTTTAAATCCCATATACTATTATTTTGGCTTTTTTACCAATTTGCTTGGAGTTTATTTAAATGTTGCCATCTTTCTCATGTGCTACTCTATCTGTCCTCTTTCGATGTCTGTTTTCCTCATCGCTGTTTCACCTTATAGGAAAAGGAAGGAAAGGTATGTTATGTTGGTCATTTTCATAACTTTTTGTTTTTTTATATAACGTGTCACACTTAGTTTATATTGAGGGCGATTATGTTTTAACCAACTTATTCCGAGTTGCCAGTCATCTTGAATCCTGTGTCTTCTCTCTCTTCTTGTTCTCAACCCCTGAAGCTGAACTGATTGTAAACTCTATGTCCTCTGTCCTTCCTCTCATCCGACCTACAGATCGAGGGCAGTGATGAAAACGGCTCCGATAACATAATGCACAGCATGGACCCTCAGCTGGAGCGGCAGGTGGAGACCATCCGTAACCTGGTTGACTCCTACATGGCCATCGTCAACAAGACAGTCCGTGACTTAATGCCGAAGACCATCATGCACCTCATGATAAACAATGTGAGCATCAACTGAGATTTATTTTCCCAAACCTCTTAAAAAAACAAAAAAGAACAGACTGTTTTATAACAAAATATACGATACGATTATACTTTAATGGTCAGATCAAGTCTGAGCTTTGACTTGTATGACAGCAGCTCAATGTGTTACATCAACATAGACAAATATCAAGACACAATACATGAAAAACAAACATTTAACATGACAACACAATCACTGAGAGACATGCTCAAAGACCCTTTAGCGTGCATTTGATCTGGGATTTAGCTCTGTATTTACTGTGAGGGTTGACTGGTGCTCAAAGGAGTGCTTCAGTCTGACTTCCTTGAATCGTAGGACCCTGTATCTCAGCCTCACTAGGTTGTTATGGTATGCTGAGTCGTAAAGTCTCTGACAGGATTGACCAACAATCTTTGAGCAGATTTTTAACAGGTGGAGCAGTTTGGATTTTAAAGCTGTTGACAAACACTTGTACCAGGAATAGACAAAATCACAGACGTAAAGAACAACAGAAGAATTTCTCTGCTAGCCCCAAAAGACCTAAGGCGGCGGAGAAAATACATTATTTGCACAGATATTCAATATGGTCTTTCCATGACAGTAGATATCTCTCCCATTTCGTCCAGACTAAAGAGTTCATCAACGCAGACCTTCTGGCCCAGCTGTATTCGTGCGGGGACCAGGGCTCGCTGATGGAAGAGTCTCAGGAGCAGGCCCACCACCGGGACGAGATGCTCCGGATGTACCACGCCCTGCGGGAGGCCCTCAGCATCATCGGTGACATCAGCACGACCACTGTCACCACCAGCATGCCGCCTCCCGTGGACGACTCCTGGCTACAGGTGCAACGGGCCAACATGGGAGGAAGGTAAGAGACGATGGGAAGGAGCGGTAGAAGAGCATTACAGGTTGTTTTTGGAGACCCTACAGCAACAATATTGCTTTTTTTCATGCACTGGTCAGTTTTAAGATTTTTGACTTTTTCTTACTTCCATAACATATCTTCTTTCGGTAGAAGGTATAGAAAGAAAACATCTAAATTACACATTTAGGTGTTTACTTACTATGTCTATTTTCTTCACTAGATTCCCCCTAAAATAACAAAAACTAAGCTTTAGATAATGCCTCATTTGCATATTTAAATATAAAATGTTACCCCTATTTACCTGTAGTCGTTACTTTCTAAATTTGGTTTATATACTTCTACTGTAGGCCTCAAGCATTCACTTTTTTAACACTTGCAACAAACTTTCCATTTTTATTTACATCTATAATTTAAAGCTTCTTTTAGAATGGTTTGTCATTATAAGTCATGCCCTTGATTTAAAGTATAGGATGTTTTATTGTAAACAAACTGCACATTTCTTTTATTTCTACCTTATTCACCTTTTGGTAACACCGTTTATCCTTGAAGTCAGAATATTTTTGTTTTATTTGGGTTACTGTATAACTTTAAGAATTTGCGTTTTATTATCATAATGTTTCTTTATATTTGTTAATGCAGTAGTTGATGTCTCCTCTGTCTTCCTCCAGGTCTCCAGCCACCAGTCCCACTCCAAACCGCAGAGCTCCACCAGGACCTCCGGCCCGCCCGGGCTCTCGGGGGCCTCCACCTGGGCCTCCACCCGCTGGAGGCCCCCCTGTCCCGTCCCGCCCAGGGGCTTCCCCGGACCCTTTCAGCGGGCCACCACCCACTGTGCCCTCTCGGCCTAACCGTGCACCCCCAAGTGTGCCTAGGTGAGTCAAACATGAGAGGCCTTTCAAACAAACAACCCTACCTCACATCATTTTCTTATAAACCTATTTGAGTTAAGTTTTACACAGATTACATAACATCTAAACCATAGCTTATAATATTATGCGAAGATATCCAGCCTGAAGTGTGGATACTCCATGTTACTAAGGGGGATGTGAAGAGTCCTGGATGAGGGGATGAAGGAGGTAAATGGAAGTGGAGACCTCTAGTTGTGTTAGAGGGTAGATGAATAGAGTGATAGAGATCCCTCAATAGATCAAAAGACAGATATAACTAATCATCAGTTATCTTATTTCCTCTTTTGTTCTTGGTTAAGGTAAACATGTTGGTACCTTTCTGCCAGCATTTTGAACTTTCAACACACTGTTAACAATCACACTCCACTATTCATCACTTACACCTACCTCACCACTGTCCTATTAAGAAATGTGCACTCTAAAGAAGTGACTGTTAGCCTTAGGAGGATTTTCTTTTCTGCTCTTCATTAAACTTATCTGCTTTGTGTTTGTCTGTGTTTGTGAGCTGGCTTTTTTTTAATCACTGTAAGAGTAGCAGCTTGCCTTTTTTAAATTAGGAGACAATAACGTCATTGAGCCACGTTCTCACCTGCAAATGCAGCTTAAAAAATTGACTTTGTCAAGGCTCTTAATCAAAACATCTTTCCACCCCTTATTCTGGTCTGTCCGAAGTGAGAGCTCAGCTCATGCAACGTTTGTCTCTTCCTGCACTGTAACTGTTTGCACTCCTTTTCTCTTTACCTCCTCTTCATCCCTCTTTCCCTCACCACACCTCTGTCCCACACATGACTATTGTTCCTTCTACAGAATCACAATCACTGACAAATGAGGAGTCTCTGGTATGTTGGGTACTCTCCGGCATCTTCATCATCATCATCATCATCATCCCTCTTTCTCTTCCTCTCAGGAGGCATCTTTTCACTGCATGCCATTTTCTTTTTCTCACTTTTAATTGTCTCTTCTCAGAGTGCTGCATGGGCAAACACACACTCAGTTCGGAGCTGTGTGTGTGTGTGTTTGCTTCAGTGTTTGGGCTGACTTTGGATGCGATGCTAGTTCATTTATTAGGTGGTGCCGGTTGTGTTATTGTGTTATATGTGACATATCTTAGATTACAGCATCAATGAGTGAGACAGGACTCAACTTTCCAAAACCCGAAATGAATTGTTGTTCTTGTGTTGGTGTTGTATGTGAGGTAGTATGCCATGATATTCAATTGTGTCTCCAGGTGTCTAATATTTTTGTTTAAAGTCATGGCATTTGTCAATCTCCACGTTCAATATTTTTTATAATTTAGCGTTAGGCAAGGTATGACCCCTCAAATTTAATTGTAGTTATTTTCTTAGAGTTTGTTAAGTGTATCAAGGGTTTTTGCTCTCTTGTAGCAACACCATATGATTATTATAAGGATTACAACAACAGAGTTTAGTAACAAGAGGTCTGTTTAAGTGCATGTATTTAGACAACACTATAATAATGCCTGCATTTGGCATCTACTGCAAACATACATTACCAGCAATGCAGTCATGTACCTGATATCTCTGTGATATTGGTTATGTTTTGGGGGTTTCTTCCATGTGTTATCTCATGATATAAGTGACTGTTTAAGTGAAGGTTATTGTATTTGTGTGCATGAGTAACACATGGGGGCCTTTAAATAACAATAAGTATGTATAAACTATAATTCAGAGTTTAAAACGAAGACTGCAAACACCTAGAGAACATTAATCCAACTTGTTCCCGTCCTGTCTTCTTTGTGTCTGTTCCCGTGCGTTCTTGTGTCCATGGCAGTCGGAGACCCCCCCCTTCTCCAACCCACTAGACCTCTGAGCTCCTCCCTCTCCCCGCCCGTCCTCTGTCCCACCTCTGGATGAGAAGCCGTGGACAGCAGCGCCACCTTCCTGTCGTTTTCCTTCCACACCCGACCTGAGCCGGCTCCCTTCTCCTGCTCCCTTTCCTGCAAACACACACATGCACGCAAACAAACACACACACCTTCTGTCTCACACAGAGTTGCAGAATACTTGAAACACACTTGCATGACTGACATACAACCATGCTGCACCCTCAGAATTTAAACAATGTAAAGAATATACAATAATGTATACATTGTACAGTGTATGCACATGTGCATGCACACTGCCTATATAAATACCCCAAAATATACAGTATATATTTACATCCTGCTATTAAACCTAAGGTGGAAGACATTTGAGAATTAGCATGCCTGAGTATTACATTATACTCCAGCCTTTCTGATGGGTAACCTGGCTGCTGACTGACTTCATTTTTCCTCTTTAAACATTTGTCTTATTTTGTGTTTTTTCCCCTGACTTCTTCGCCAAAAATCTTTGCGCGACTAACTCACCTTATATTGCGGCCATGCTTGATAAAAAAAGTGTCTTCACAGCTGGGTAAAAAAATATGTAAATGTAAAATAAACTGACACCAAATGGCAAATCAAGATCAGAATGTCCTGAGCAAATTCTTCAGTGCAGTTATTTTTGACAATACATGTTTTTATGAGGAATTAATCCGCTGGAAACTAAATACTTTGTTTTGTTAAAACTTCCCTGAAGTTCTGCTCTCTGTTAAGTCATGTTTCACTTATTTTCCTCCCCTCCTTCATCCCTTTGGCCCCTCTTCTTTTAATCTCTCCCTGATATCCACTGATCAAGTATGGAACAGACTCACTATCACTCACTCATATTACACCAGGAAGAAAGGATTGAATGAAATAAGGGGGGAAAGGATTCCCTTCAGACTCCATGGCTTCAGATACCTGCACAGACAGGAGCTGATGCTCTTCATCCTTTTGTCCCTCCTTCTTCTTTTCTCCCCTTGCACTAGTAAAGGGATGATCTGAAGGACCTGTAGTAGACTCCCGTAAGCCAGTTCACATGGCTGTGTCACAACCACCTCTTAAAAACACTGTCGTCTGTGCCTCCACAGAACCTATGCAACAATGAAAATCTATTTTTATTGGCATAAAGAGGGGCCTCCCATGGCTCTTTTTCCCTGTTTCCTCCTCTTCTCTTCACAAACACTTTGTCATTGCGTTAACTTATTGAGGCGGGACCTAAATAGAAAGTGCAATATATGGAATATCCTTCTGCAGAGACAGCTGCATGCCACTGTAACACAACAATCAGTACATTTTAATCTGAGAGGAAGGGAATCTGTGGCCTGGGTCGCACCCTGAGACTGTAGAGAGCTCCGGATACATCCTTTTTAATCAGAGGGAATGAGGTCCCTAATGGGAAAGGTTTCAAATATTTGGAGTGTTTCTAAGTCAATTGCATCACTTAATGCATCAAACCCGACAGGAATACTTTTACATTTTATCTTCATGATCGGCTATTTATTTGCTTTTTTTTCCTCTTTTCTTTTCTTTCTTCCTTCTCTCAGTGGTCACGGGGGTGAGTGAGATCATGAAAACAGCTACAATCTATGCATTAAACTATCCTCCTGTTTCACCCTCGCATTGCTGTCTGAGAACGTGTGTGTTCAACTCACCTTTTCACCAGTTTTGCACCTGAACTCTGCTGTCAGTGTGATGTTGTTTTTCTGACCCCAAGCAAGAATTACCAACCCACCGGCCTCAAAAACCTAGCTCTGTACCTAACTGATCTTTAAAAACCACTTCAGTGATCCCTTGCAACAGAAACACAAAAAAGCATATTATAGTTATTATTTAACAGTAAATAGTTTAACTTGGATATATCTTATTGTGTTATTATGTATGTGTGGTGCATCTTATGAGACTTGTACTATACCAATGTCTAGAGAATTTAGTCTGCTGAATATTTAAATTAAATGAGTATGTGTATCAGGAAATGATATTGGAAAAACGTATACAAATGTGTAATGCGGTTATATATGAGGACATTAGCAGGTTTCAAACTTAAGATAGTAACAGAGAGGTATTTTTTTGTTTCTTGTTTCTCTCTGTGTGTAGAAGAGCAGAAAGAGAGTGTGAATTTTTGAGCTGCAGAAATCAGCAGGTCCTGCATATGTTTAAACTGCTGTGGATGAAATGATGACTTTACCCGGCCGACAGGATTGCTTTGTCAACCCATTAAAAACCTCAGTGTACTGAATGACGTTTCCTCTGTTTCTTCTTTTTCTCTTTATGGTCGTTTATAATATGTAAGCTATCTTGTATTTATTCAGGCAGGTGAACTTCATTTTAAAATTAAAAACAGTTATCAACAAATCTGTAATTTTGTTGAAATATTCACTCTTCAAATAGGACTAGTCAAGTGTTCGCAGCTCTGGGGGACTGTTAAATCAGGGCAGTGCATTGAGCTAAATGCTAACATCGATATCCTAGCATGTTTACACAGACATTGCTAACATAGAATATAATCTTTTAATGGTCACACATGCAGAGCACACAGCAAACACAGTGACATTTGGCCTCTGCATTTAACCCATTTTAGTACCAGGAGTCTGGTACTAAGAGCAGTGGGCAGCTATTGTACAGCGCCCGGGGAGCAATGGGAGTGAGGGGGGAAGGGCGGTGTCTGGTGCCTTGCTCAAGGGCACTGGGACCGCTCCAAGTAGTAGTCCACACTCCATATTTAGGTCTGGTCGGGGACCTACGGCTCACAGTCCAAGCCCCTACTGACTGAGCCACTGCCGGACCATGACATGACATAGCATGCTAATTTAGCAGGTGGCAATAGTATGTTTACCATGTTCCCTCTTAACGCGGCAACTTATTTTGCTAAAGAAGGACTACTTTTCACAAAATATAGTTAGTGCTGCAGTTGATGTTATCTATGTACATTTAAACCCAAGTATTGGATACATGTTTGTTTTTTTGGTTTGCATACATAAGCTTGGTCTTTTAGAAATGAATTATCAGCAGATGAATAAATTACGAAAATATGTAGACACATTAAAGAAACCAGTTTCATTATAAGCCATGAAGGGACTGGTTTGGAGTATTAATATTGTTTTCTTTAGCCACAATACAGTATCCAAAAGGTGAACAATATCAGTCCATTTTACCACCGGAATTAAGGGTTTCAAATTCACAATAACAAATGTTTTTTAAAATGATTAGCAAGTTTTTCTGAGTGTAGTATTTAATTGTGATAATGAGTGGGTAAAAGGAAGGCCAGTTTCACAGCAGCCTTCTGACTTGTCATATGAGGCAAAGCACAGGTGTTAATTAAAACATTAACTAGGTTCAGTTCAATCAAAGCTATTCCAGAGAGCCAGCCTGCACAATAAACTGGCATCCCATAGTTGAATGTTTTTGTAATTAATGCTGTGTATTACACCTGTGCTTTTCAGAATGTCTGCACTTAAAAAGGAATAGAAAAAGCCCAGGTGTAAATAATCAAATAAACGATGAAATCCATTTAGCGTATGGCCCCGTCGTTAACATTATTAGCAACACCTGTTCCTTTTTTCTCTTATGTCAAACTGCCCAAAGGTTCAGAGTATCCAAATAATGGAGAAATAGACACGCAATGTTTTGAAGTTACTCAATCAGTTTTATTCAGGAGAAGGAGAGAAAATATTACTCAAGGGAAACAAAACAAAAAATCAGAAAGCTTCTGTCAGAAGCAGCCCTCGAACAAATCAGTTCTCTGAATGATCCTTCATTTCCATCCACTTCTATTTGACATTAAAACTGATTAGTTGAGATACTAACTTATTCCAAATAAATAGAATATTTTCTTAAGTCAATCTTTGTATTAAATCACAGCCAGTCAGTAACCGCCCACACCTCGACTCTGGACAAACTTCAGACACACTGTCCGCACTGCCTGTGAACATGGCAGAGCAGCACTTCCCCCACACACCAGGCATAATGAATATACAATATGTTACACAGTTACAGTATTTACACCACCTCTTTTACAGTAAAGACAATAAATGCTTTCCCATTGCTTTTTGTTTCAATCACGCATTAAATATTTAACAGTGAATTAGAAAGTATGGAAAGTAATTTTATCCCAGTTGATTTCGTAAGCCCCGCAAAAACACTACAATTATTTTTATTGTATATTTACCTTTTGGTCAGACCAAAAACAAAATAAAAATGAAACATATATATTGTGGCATGTTTCAAAGGAAACCAAAAAGTGACAGAATGCTAAGAAGCGAGGAATTTTTAAATCAAGAATGATTAAGTACATTTATCCCAAAACCACCTGGTACTATCAAAGTGCTGTGGAAGACGCAACAATGTTTACTTTGCCTGTAAAAAACACCAGGTACATATGGCCTCCACATATTACTTTTTTGTTCTATAATAATAGGCAAAAAATACCACAATTTGCATTAACACTTTCTGTCCTGTTGCATTCAGTGATAAATATCAAATGTGCAATTCAATAACTGAACAAATGTGTTTTCTACCTGAAAGTAAAACACATCAGAGAGGATCTTAAAATTCAAAAACATCCAAATGAGAAGGTTAAAATACCTCCAAAAGTAGTGAGTGGGATTTTAGTAAGACTTGCAGTAAGAGCCTCATGTCCTTGCATATTCAAACCATGGAAAGACTCTAAAAAACCAGAGGCCTTTGCCATGATTTGGTCTTTAAATGGATATTTTAAGCCGTGATAACTCTTAGTTATTAGTAGCAAAGGGAAAGAGCTTTACAGTGAAGAAGTGTCAATCAAATCAATCCATCCGCCAATCTACATTTATGAACAAGAGCATCTCTCATGTAAAGCTAGGCACTTGCAACATCTTAAATTCAGAAAAAAACGTTTCCAATGCCCAAAAGAAAATTCACTCAAGTGTTGCATAACACGTTTGACTAGTTTCGGAAAGAGATGTTCATTTTCACAAATTCTGATCGGACCCACAGCTTTGGGAATAACGTCACATGCTCCTTCTGTTCATATTTACGATACATCCTCCAAGGGCAACACTGCACGCACACACACTTCCAATCATTTGCTTCAGCTGGAACCCTCAGCTTTGGTGTGGCTTCATAGGATTCAACGTTTCCTCCACAGAATTTATTAAACAGGCTTTGAAGCTCTACCACTGTCCAACCAGCCACAAAGGACAGAGCCGAATGAGAAGCTTTGTACAGTTTTAGTGCAATGTTACTTATATAAACTGATAGAACTCTACAAAAAAGTACAACAGATGCAACTTCGCCTGGAGAGGAGACAGTTTGGATCTCACACACACGCATCACGCACACTCACAGTCCAGTTGTAAAGGATTTGCATTCATTCATATTTATATTTGGAACTACAAGCAAATGTAACTGGAAAAAAACTGGATCTTATCAATAGTGTCAATGTGTAAACTTAAAGACCCCATGAAATTATGGTTCGGGATGAGCAGCTTTGATAAGGGAACAAAATAAATAAATAAAGAGTGGATATTTTTTGATGAGGCCAACAAAATGTCTGAGATTAAGGACATTTGAAGAAGAAAGATGAATTATGAGTGCAGATAAAGAGAATGTATCATACTTCCTGTATCCCTCAAGTTATTGCACCTTATCTCTATCATGCTAATGACAAAGTAAAACTGGGAAAAAACGTCAATGCGGAAAGCAGCCCAAAGCACAGCAACCACAGCTTTAGAATTGTTCTGAATTATAAATGATTATAAATGATTCCTTAACAACTTTGACTTAAAATGTGTTTTCTTTTATCATGGGGTCTTTAAATTGCATCTATCCCCTCCTTCTCTCAGTTGAACAGGATGTTTGACATCACAACACAAACATTTCACATATATTAACATTACACGCTGTACAGACAGAAGACGCTTTTCAGTGTTTGGAGGAAAAAGTAGAGAAAAGGTAACGTTCTGCGACACCTGCATCCATCTTTCCTGAACCTCATCATGTAACTAGCAAGCTTTTGACTTGACTACATAACAGCGCTAACAATTCAAAAGCTATTATATGCACTCTTAACTTGACTTTTAACTTACATCTCACTCTGCATCTCTCTTCTCCTCGTGCACCACCATCATCAGCTCTCCTCTCATCACACAAACATACGGGTAAATATCCGGGTTATTACATTCAAACGTGATGCTCTTTTTTGGCATTTGTACAATGAATTTTTGTAAAACTGATATTTGCACTATAGTGAACAGGCTCCTTATTTTGAACAGCTCTTTAGGTACTGTATCAGAAAGGAGACTCAGTATACGGCCCCTTTATTGCACTTATGTGTAAAATAGGAGACGAGGGATGGTGAATAGAAATGGTGGTTTGGAGAATAATCAGATACTGGTTATCTCTCTGGGAAGAGCATCGTAGACAAAAAAGACAACATAGTAAACAACATATAGATAATACTCTCTTTTGAACCATGCACACATTAGTGCCACCACACAGAACTGGGAGGGGGTGTTTTTAATGTAACCAGGTCAAACACATTCTGGGACCAGTGTTGCAGGGTGCCATATTTCTTCAGGAGTGTTTGTGAGTATATGATCAACAAGCTACAAACTGTGGTGTTCAATGATCCCCAGACTTCAAGACATGTCCAATATCTCATACACACACATCAACCTCTGTCTCACACACACACACCTCACACCACCAGGATCTTGACTTCGTCCTGCTCGTCAGGCCGGTAGAAGAAGGGGATGCAGGGATTCTCCCCGAGGAAGGGGGGTGATCTGAGCGCTCCCTGGGGGTTCTGGATCTCTTGGAGCAGCTGCATGATCTGCTGGGCTGTGCCGTCCTCTTTGGGCCCCAGGGACTTGGAGTCAGTCTGGGACGTCCCACTCGACTGGGCCTGTGACGAGGGGACTTCCAGGCCGGGGGTGGTCTCCGACAGAGGGATGACCTCCATGGCTTCTGCAGCTGAGAGAAAGAGCGGCATGGTTGAATTATACATAATGTATTCTTAATAATAGGAGCAAGTGGACAGAAAAGGACACCAGACATATCATTTACATTCAGTGCAATATATAGTTTGACTATTTATCATTGTAACTACTGTATTCTAGCTCACTTACATTATGGTGCGACTTACAATTCTAACTGTTTGTGCACGTTTTTATTTTTTATTCTGTCTCTTTTATTTAATATTTTGCCATGCTTTTTCAATGTTGGCCGTTCCTTTGCTGCTGTTACACAGTATATTTTCCCACTTGGGGACAAGTAAAATAATTCTGATAGCTAACTGCTGACCTTAGTTTGTTTAGTGAAGTCCAGCCTCACAGCACAATTAATCTAACAGTTCCTGATTAAGGTAAATGTTGGCTGCCCTACATGTAGGTACATTTAGCTTTAAAAGGGGACATATTTAACCGACCAACCCTGGAATTAGTATACATTAATTTAAGATGTAGCAATGACATACAGTAGTGTTTCCCCTAGGTTTACTGCTTTGGGGGGGGGGGGGGGGGGGGGGGGGGGGGGTGCCTGAGCGAGGGGGGGGGGGGGGGCATCGGGATATATATTTTTAAAATCCTCTGGAGCAGAGAGAGGAGCTGTGGATTATTGTTATTGATTAATGCATCAGTGTTTCTTAGGGTCAAAAACACTAAACTCATAACTTAAAATGAAAGTGTTTGGTTTATTTAATAAAAGAGCACATGTTCAATGTGAAGAGTGACAGTAGATAGAGATTAGTTGCAATTTGGTGCTATTTTTTTTTTTAAAAACACCTTCAATTTCAGGGGGGGCGCGGGGATCCGTTGGCGGGGCGCAGCGCCCCTCCAAGACCATGGTAGGGGAAACACTGTACAGTAATACCGGTTGTGCCTACCTGCTCCGCTGTCAGCATTAAGATGAGTGTGTGAATGTGCTTGGTGCTCTTGGTGTGTGTGATCCTCCCCAACAGGAAGCAGGTCGGGGTTCACTGAGCCCGCCCCTGCCACAGCTGCGGTGTAGCGGCTGTACCAGTCGTTCCTCTCAGACACCAGCCTCATCACCAGGTCCTGCAGCTCCGCCAGCTTCGCCTGAGGGACAACAGAGAAACGATTACTGACAGAAAATGGAGCAAAGAACATACAGCAAAAGATGTGATTGATGGTTCTTTTTTTAATAACAAAAGGTTGCTACACAGTACCTTCATCTCCTCCTTGTCCTGGGCCAGCATGCTGATGTAGTGCTCCTTCTCCTGGTGCTTCTGCTTCATGATGGCCCGCTGACTCTGGTACAGGGCTATGTACTCTCCTGGAAAGACAAAGGTAAAAGGATGATGAGTTTTTCCATCTTTCTAAAAAGTATTACAACAAATAAATCCCACTGTCTCACCGATAGTGTCAGTCTCTCCAGACAGCTGGATGCAGCGGTGCTCCAGCTCCTCCACCCTGTCCTTCAGGTCGGCCTTCTCTCTGATGAGGGAGGTGAAGCGCTGCTGAAGCTTCTCCATGGCAGCTTGCAGAGCCTGATGAACTTCCACCGGCACTCCTCCTTCTGGGAGCGGGATTGTAAAGTATACAGATGGTTTAACTAATGCACCAAAGACACTTTCCCTTCTTTATAAATCAATCTGATATAAATCAGGTTTAACTTTAAAGGCCACCTATTTTGCAAAATCCACTTTTTCGTGTCCCCTCTGTGTAAAGAGATTCTGAAAGTTACAGGAAAAAAGATTCACTCTCTTTTTGTCCTGATCCATCTTTATAAAAACCTGTCTGAAAATGAGCTGATCACATTTTTGCCACTTTATGATGTCATAACATATTTTTTTGGGTTGTGCAACCGTTAGCCAGTAACCAACCAAGGTAACACCCCCCACCTTATCACCTAAATCGCCTCCTAGAGCAGATTTTTTTCAACCAAATATCTCTCAGAGGGGCGTTGGGAGTGGCTCCTTATTTTCATCTAAATTAACAGACACAGAATCAGCACTTTTGAAACAGAGGGGTTTATGAGATGCTACAATGTACGATCTGTTTGGTATTTCGAGCCAAACACTTCAGAGACATGTTTTGTATATATATCTCCGACCTATAATATATTGATAAAAAGAGTATAATAGGGGACCTTTAAGAATAGTCACTATAATCTAGGTCTATACATAATAAAAAAAACATATGCATGCTTTCACAGACCCTATCTTCCTCACCTGAATGCTCATGGCCGTGTTCACAGTGACTGTGCGGGTCCTGAGAGGGATCGTGCTCATGGTGATGGTCATGTTCATGGTGATGGTCGTGGTCATGATCATGGGGATGGTCATGATCATGGTCCTGGTGGTGATCATGGTCGTGGTCATGATCATGGTGATGCTCGTGGTCATGCTCATGATCATGGTGATGGTCATGGTCGTGAACATCTGAGTGGCTGTGGTGCTGCTGCTCCAGGCTGAGGGCCATAGAGGCCTGGTGCCTGGCCGCCATGTGGTGCCTGTGCTCCTCCTCCAGTTGCCTTCTGGCCTCGTCCCTCTCCGCCTCAACCCGAGTCAAAGCTCCACGGATAAACTCCTCCTACATTACAAACAATGTATCATTTAAACTGGTATAGCCCTGTATGTATCATGTGAGCGCCCATAATGTGTCATAAAAGGCAAAGCAATGGAAGTTCGACAAATAATTTAAGTATATTTGAATCTTCTTGAATATTGAGTCGTTTTTTGTGAAGAACAATCATCACCCTCCTCACCATGTCTTTCTTGCTCTCAAAGTCTTCTGGGATGACTATGGAGGTGGACCGCTCTGGGCTCTCTTGCATGGACTGACTCTCCACTCCATCTCCTACGTGAACGAGTGACACATTCAAATTAAGACAGGAACTGCAGGTCATGAAGATCTACTATAAGAGGGTGTCAGCTCCTTTTCAACATTGTACCCCTCATCATTCATGTAGTGTACAACCACTTTTTTGATACTACATTTCAAAAGGTTATACAAAATATGCAATCTGAAGAAGCTTGGATAAGCATAGTAAAAAAAAAAGGGTTTAAAAAAGTACCAGTAACATACCAGTAAAAGAATAATCTTACCTTGGTCTCTGGCCGAGCCAAGCGCTGAACTGTTGAGCAGATCCTTCACCTCCGCCTTCAGCTGCTCGTTGTCTTTGACCAAAAGATCCAAATAATCCTGTAGGGGGAGACAGAGAGTCATTCAAATGAATTGATGTATGCTTGTGGTCACAGAGATAAGTAAGGCACATTGACAGAATGTGAGGTTACACAACATAGTATCAACATACTGTAATACACTGACTCCAGACCCTTTCGAATCACTCTCATATTATAATAGTTGATAAAGAGCTTTAGGGCAGGATTTTTACTAAAGTATTTCATATGCCTTATTTCTGAAATGCACACCTGCGCTTGCTTGAGCTGATTCTGACTGATCTCCAGGTGCATGCGGCCCTGGCTCTCATCGTGCTGCAGCCGGTCCATGAGCTGGATCTGCTTCAGGTACTGGTGGTGGATCTGTTCCCTCTCTGAGACCAGGGTCTGGTAGCCGGCACAGTACTGCTGCAGCTGGGCGGCCACCTGGTTCCTCTGCTCCATCAGACCCTGAGTGTCCTGACTCTTCAGTTCCAGCTGAAGAAGAGGGAACAAAGAGGAAATAAATGCCAAAGAAAGCAGAAAACAACTTTTCAGGATGCCATAATCACATATTTCTCTCTTGTGTTAACTCCACAGCGTGGATGGCCATTAATACATTATTAAAAGATAAAGTTTGCAAAGGATATAGTGTAATCATAGTAAAGACAGATAAGGTACTAAAAGTGACAAACGCCACAAACTCCAGCCGTGTTTTGTGTGTACCTGCTCCTTGAAGTTATGCAGTTCCTCTTGCAGTTCACCCATTCTGCGAGCCAGCTCCTTTTTCACATGTTGCTCTGTCTGGATGGCATCGGTCAGCTCCATGTTCTCATTGGTCTGCACGAATGAATTTTGATTAAAGTCTCCCACCCTCTGAGCTAACACTTAGAAATGACTGTACTCTCCAAATGTGTGAAAAACCTTTCAGATTATTGTTACAGAGAAATGATTTACAGCCTCACCAGTTTGACAAATCCGTTCTGTAGCTCAGCCAGCTGGTCCTTCAACGTTCGGTTCTGAGTGAGAGCTCGGCTAATGGTGGCCTTATCTGACTGAACATCCTCTAACATGCGTCGGCGGTCCCCGTCCTCCTGGACCTGGCTCTCTAACTGCCGCTCCAGCTCTCCCAGACGTGTCTCCTGCTCTGTACACATGCGGCTCAGCTGCTCGTTATCTCGCAGCTGGGGGAAATTTAACAGAGGGGAATGTAAGCAACTTCAAAGCATCGTTGAAATATTAAACCGAACAAATCAATGGGTATAGCTGTTAGGGACACAGAACCATAATACACTGCCGAACACAATATTCCAATATCATCCAATAAATAAAGTAATCATTAGCAGAAAAGGAATGCTCTAAGTGTGTGTGTAAGGCATACCTGTGCCTGGTACTGTGCAGTGAGAGCATCTTTCTCCTGATGCAGAGCGTTGAGGGCCTCCTGCAGAGCCACCTCGCTCTCTGAGGGCCCCGAGGACTGAGGCTCCGCATTATCCTGAGCCTCTCTCTCCTGGGACAGCAACGCTGGAGGAGGAGGAGAAGAAGAATGACAGGTATTAGATATAATCATTTTTGCAATAACAAATACCTTGTATGCCCGGTATTAAGCATGCTACAGGTCAGATACAGTACATCTTTTTTTTTTGTAATTCTAATTTGTATTGAATGTTCTATTCAGAACAAAGAAACATTGGCAGCATAAACAAATCCCTCTCCTCCATGGTCCTGGCATTGACATGAAAAGACATGGCATGGAAAAAGTAATATAATATTAACAAAATAGGATATAAGGTATATCAGCAATGGAAAAGTGCTATATTTAATTAGATAAAGTCTCTGACGGCCTTTATGTGTGTCCAGAAACGTTCCCAAATAGTATCAAATACAGTATATTTAAGTTTTTAAGATTATGCTAAAATAAAGTTTTCAATCTATTTGAAACCTCACCAATGTTATTCCTGCAATGGAGGGAAAAAAGACTGAAGCACGGCGTTAAAGAGTTTAAAAAGACAAATGTTTGGTCGATAATTAACATTTCGACACCAGCTTACAATAGTGTAGAACATCGTCTCTTTGCTCTCCCCTTGACCCTAGACGCACCTTATCAAGTGTACAGTGCTGCAAGATAAGGGGAGTCATTCTGTAAATCCAACTACGGTTATGCAGTCGGACATTTTATTTGCCACGGGTAAACAGGCAGCTTAAGAAGGGTCAAAGCCAGGGTCAGGTTGAAGCATTAAACAAGGGCAGTGTGGGCCTCTCACCTGCTGCATGTTGCAGCTCTGTGACGCTGGCTTCCAGGTCTTGGACTCGGTTGATGTTTCTGTCCCTCTCCTCTGCAACCAAAGAAACCTGCACAGACACAGGAATTAACATTTAAATCAATAGGTAGGTCTAATGTTTTTCAAATATATTGAACCATATGTCTAAGATAATGTTGCTGTGTAGTTCACCTGTGTTAGCAGCTGTTCTGTTTTGTCCTTCCATACACGGCCCTCCTCCTGGATCTGCTCTGCATAGCAGTCTCTCTCCGTCTGCAGCTGGGATATCGACTCCATCAGCTACAGCATCAAAAACATTAAGGGATAAGTACGGTCAACATGGCAAGACTTCATTATCATAAGAGGGACAACAGGCTGCTTTGTTTATTTAAAATATATGTTTTTTAAAAGTATTAATATGCTGCTTTTATGTATCACATATGGAAAGGAAAAGGAGAAGTAGGAAAGGCAAAGGGATATCTCATGGGTCATTTGATGCAAGGAATGTGAAATGCAAGGAAAGAGGCTGATGAGAACAGGAGGTTGGCTGAGGAATGTTTCTATGAAAGGAAGGGAAACTAGTGGGGCATTACATTATGTTGAGTTGTTTTAATGATAATGAAAGAATGAAATACAAGTTTAGCCACTAGCATAACACATATGCAGATAACTGTAGGAGAAAGACCCTCCGTGTTCACATACCTGGTGATTGTGTGCCTCCTGCTGCTGCTTCTCTCCCAGCAGTAACTGGACCTGCTGGGCGGCATTAGAGGGATCTGACTGGCTGGAGCACTGGAGGGGGAAAAAAGGACAAAAACTGATATGAAATGCAGAATAGATGATAAGAAAAAAATCTAATCGGGCTGCAAAGAAACATTTAGGGATCTTTATTGATACAAATCCCAAACAATGGCTTTTTGTTGTAGATTGGCTATAAAGTCCAAAGCTTGTTAAGACGAAGATCAGTATATATGTGTGTCTGTGTTTTAATGCACCTGTTGCAACATGAGGTCAGCTATCTCGAGTCTCTTGCGAAGATCTTCCAACTCCATCCTCATTGCTCCATTCTCCTGTGTTCTCAGCTTTATCTGCTCTGACAGCTCTGAGCCCTGCTGCTTCGACTCCTCACTCAAATTGCTGCAAACACAGACACATGCAGAGGTTGTTCATCTAAACTACAGATTCTTATCAGGACTTGGGAGATTGGCTCACGCCGTCTGTTGGGTTGATTAACTACCGGTAATCTTTCTTTGATGACATTGTTATGAAAACCTTCACCTTGTGAATGTTAAGTGACTTACTTTAGTCTAAACACCTCTAGTCTCAGGCTGTCTCTCGCCTTTTCAAACTCTTTGTTTTGCTGGAGACAAAAAGGAAAACATTTATTAATAATACCAATTTTAAATGATTTCAGTTTAGATGTGAACACTGCGATGTTGGTTACCTTTTCAAACTGTTTTTGCTGTGTTGAGACAGAAGAGAGAGTTCTCTCCAGCTCGGATACTCTCTGCTTTGATCCCTGCAGACGGTTATTCAAGTCCTCTGCCTCAGCTGCACACACAGAGACACAAACAAATTGTAAACTCAAGTCTTGCAAAGATTAGAAGTTTTGATTCCGGTTTATATACAGCTGATCATTAAAAGAGACACACCTGCTTTCTGCCGCGCAGCATGTTGTGTGTATTGTAGTGCTGTTTGTAGCTCTGATTTCTCAGATACCAGTATTCCAATAGTCTGGATGTGAACCTATGGACGACAGAGGGAAGGTGTTTCAAGACATAAACTCCTTTATTAAATCACGATAGAAACTAAATACACAACTTAGCATGCAGAGAACATAATGAACTCCTGTCAGAGTGAGCAAACGGTGGGAAGCCGTGTTCTCGGATAAAAATTGATATATAATAAAAATCAATTATATATCATGTGGTACCATGGACTCTGACATTTTACACTGATACATTACATGGATGCATTAAATGCTCCTTCCTTCTTAAAATACACCGTCCTACAAATTGAATGTGTGTTTTGGGCGGAAGAAGTTACCTGTAATTGCTCCCGCATGGCTCCCTGCTCTTTCGAAGATTTCTGATCAAATTCTTTCCGCTCCTGGAGAACATAAAAAATGATATAAATTAATCACCGGGAAATAGGTCAAAGTTCAGGAAACTGGAAAAATACACAGGAATTAACAGACAAGGTAAAAAAAAGTATCTGTTTACCTTTTGCAGCTGTTCAGAGAGCACCTGAGATTGCTGTGCCTGCCAGACCAACAGGATATAAGTTTAACTTCAGCAAAGATCAACATTTATATCATCACACCAGCAGAAATTCTGACACAAAATCCCTCAACTGCATGCCTAACAGGACAGGGATAGTCGTAAGGATTTAAATAATAAACCTGTTATGTTTACCTTTTAGGTTTATATGAAGCTTTAAGTTAGTGTGCTACAATTAAGCTTCTACCATGGAAGCTCTGACTAGAGTGTGCAAATAAAGAGAGGCATTCTATTGAACCATCGTGAAGGATAGATAAAAAACATGAAAACCATGCATGACTTATTCCAGTGTGGTTATAAAGATGACAGGGTACAGGGCATGCTTTTCTGTGATATATGTGGGACTGTTGAAGGGGGGGGGGGGGTACTACAGACACACAAATGTGCGGACACAGACGCACACACAGCCTCTTACCAGCTGGTCTAACTTGGTATTTAGCTGAGAGTTTGTTAGGTTGCTGGACTCCAGGGCGGCTGACAGCTCCTGGTTCCGACCCTATCACGTGCACACATGCGTCCGGGAGGAGAACAAAAAAAGGAGAGAGGGATATTGTGCTGTGACAAAAGTCAAACAAGGAGACGATCTGTGACTTATTAACATGGAAGCAAACAATAGCAACTTTATGAGAGGTGTAAAACATGAATAAAATAATTGAAATATATCATAAAATACATAATGGTTGTTAATCTGATTAATGGAGTATTATATAACAATGTATTTTTGGTCTTTATGTTAAGCCCTCAACAGAGTTTTAGCAATCTAATCTGCGCTACATTAACATGTCAATGGTTATTTACCATTTTTAAAATTAGTACCTGCTGTATCAAGTCACAATCCCATACCATATTCCTTGTGCACACTTCAAGTCAATAACGTTGCTAAAATCCATTCAATGGACTGTTTGTGCTTGACAATAGACTAGCTCTGTATTGTTTAACATAGATATTACCTGTCCCCAAACTCTACCTTAATGTTTTTTATTTAGTTTTACCAAAACAAACCCTTTCAGCAATATGGAGAAGTCCTAGGTGTACTCATGCTACAGGGCAGCCACTTTACTGTGAATCACATGGCCTTGACCATGACCTCAATTACTTTTAACTAATAGTTTTAGAATATATTAGATTTCCATCTTACCTCCAGCTCTCTCTCACCCATGGCAGGGGGACTGTCTCCATTCACATATGCAGCAGATGACTGAAAAGACAAAGACAAGCACATCAATGCAACACGGAAAAATTATATATATATTTCAAGGTGAAAAACAGATTTTATGGGTGTCTGATTACTTCTGTTAGTAAGCAGTAAACTGTTAACTGTGTCTCAGAAACAGACAACAAGCTAACTGTATAATGTGTTGCACTAAAAAAATAGAAACACACGAAGCAGCTACACCAGTTGACGCTGTTAGTGTGCGTGAGGCCTTTGGGAACAACTGGCACAGTTTTAAATTCTTCCAGAGCATTCCTGCCAAGAATAGATGCATCACACCATGGATGAAAGTGGTAATCAGTGTTGGTGTTTAATTGTTCAGTTTTACTATATGTATGAGAAATATATGTGTGTGTGTGTGAGTGTGTTAGGGAGACAGGAAGACATTGGCGCTGCTGAAATCTTACCCCAGAGACCAGGCCGTTCAGCTGCTGGGAGAGCTGTCGCAGGCTCTCTGTGGAAGACAGTGGTCTGCAAGGCAAAATACAGAAATAATCAATTACATACATTATCCAAGTCATTCACTAAGTTGTATACCTAATTAACGACAAATATTATGTTAAAGTAGTCTCTGCATAAAGTGCAGCACTAATATAAAATGTGCTGATGATAGAGTAATGGAACGAGCTGTTTCAAGAGGGCGTTTTCTTTCCTTGATATAAATATATATTTCCAAATGATAACCACAGGGTGTTAAACTGCAGCGTTTAAAGATACAAGGGTGTCATGGACAGTGATAAATCAGGTAACCCACCTTTTTTCTTCAGTTAAACTCCCATTGCCATTGGTGTCGGTATAGTCCTACAGAAAGATTGGAAGAGGAATAGAGGGTGAGAGCAGTAGACAGACAAACAGGAAGGAGGAACACAGAACATGTATAACTTTTTCTGGTGAGAAATTCACATTGTATAACCTAACAGAAACAGTAATTCTGTTTTTACAACACTCACATATATCAGTAAAAATGCAGCAACTGTAATTATGCTCCGAAGTGAGAGATACGGAGGTTTAAAGGTGACAATACAACATATGACTTTAGAAACAGAGACAAAGAGATGGTGACGGAGAGAAAGACACACACCTGCAGGTCAGTGTTGTGACCGACAGATTTGGGATTAGTAGGAGTGTTAGCGCTAGCGGGGTTAGGCACAGGCGAGCCGCGGTCAGGCTCTGCCTTCGGGTCCTCCAGCAGCTGGGGGACTGGTGACCCGACGGACTCCACGTCAGCAAAGGTCTGATGTGACACACACACAACAAATGCACACACTGGTTTAATGCCAAGAAAACAAGCACTTATGATGCAACAGAAACATGGAGGCCAAAATGATGCAACTTTATAAGCTTTTATATTTATTATTTTGGAATAGATACTTCAGACCATAGACTGTATATATAAAGGTTCAGACTCAATCTTCTGTGAAACGTACAGATATGATAGTCCACAGCCTAGGATGATATTAGAATGTAATACGAAAATGCAGGGATTTTGTCTATTTTTATCTATTTTTTGCTAAATTGCTAACGGAGCAAATAATGCAGGCTCTTTTACAGAGGGTGAAAGATATAAAGCTGTTACGCTGCTGCCAATACTTTTTCAAAACACTTCTGCTCATGGCAGTCTTTGAAACGTTAGTAGAATAAAAGCACTGAAAAAACGAACTATGCTGTTTAAATGCCGACGTGGAATTGAATGACGGACAAAGAATCCCTCTCTGTTTCTCTTACTCTGAAGCTATTATAAGCAATATTTTTATAATAATCTGTAGAAACAAAATAACCCTCTTAAGAGTGCATTTAAATCAGGCAGTTAAAAAGCCAAAACAAACAAACACAAGGGTAGCAATGAAAAACGTTTTAACAAGTGAGACAAACAAACACTTTGTTTTCTAAAAAGCATGCCTGCATGATGCACCCAGACAGAGATGATACTCATACAATCAGCTGTATAGAGATGGTGAAAAAAAAAACCCGGTGCACTCTCTTGACATGGATTTAAAAGCCAAGCACCAATACAAGAATTTGCACTTAAAATGTGCCCCATGCTTTCTGGACTGTGTGAAAAAGAAAACATATGTGCATCTGATGCAAGAAGGAGGTTAGAATGGGGAAGTGAGATGAGATATTAGATACCACACAGGAGTGGCTATTTACAGCAATGTCATGCAGAGACAGAAAACACAGTCATGGTAGGAAGAAAGAGAGGAAAGAGAGACATACGCTCACCTGACTGTTGCCATTAGGAGGTAGAACTACTCCATTGCTTTGACTAAGTGCTTTCAGAATATTGTCAAACTACAGGAAGAAGAAACAAGGGAGGGAGATGAAAGAGATGCAAAAGGGTGAAGAGAACAGTATAACCTGCTACAATAAACCCTAGGAGGAGGTCTAGAAGTAATACGGATGGGTAATAAGGAGAAACTGGTCCAAGAGGTCAGAAAGATTTCCTGCTTCTTTTAAACCAATTACAAATAATAATCAGAATTACCCTTGACTGTCATCAAAATCACCGAGGGGCAGCGCTGCATTTGTTCGAAATGTTGTGTTTGTGGATTGGAATAATCTCTAACTACATTTCCTATGATGCTTCATTTTCCTCTGCAATTACATCTATAAACTAAACACACTAACCTTTTTACATTTCCCCTTGTCACCTGATCTGCCAAGTCAATAATTATTGTCCTAGTGACTTACCTGTGCAAATAAAATAGATTTTAAAAAGCCTTCATTAAATGTGTTAAGCTAAATAACAGTTTGGGTAAGACATTTATACAAAATGCATTATCTTTATGTATGGCAATTATTGTAAAATGTTTCCTCTGCTATGATTCCATAAACAAAACTTGTTGGTTACGAGGAACACCATACTGTTTTATGTCTAATTCAGACTATAAGGCTATTCAGAAAAAACTAAACAACAAAAGCAAACATGCTTGGGTGAAATATTGTAACTCAGCAGCAGAGTTGTCACTTGCCCAGATTCCAGTAAGGCTTTAAAGACCTGTGACAACCGACCTGTGTCTCAAAGCTGTGTGCTGGAGTCACATGGCTAACTGTGTGTCCTCAATCGCACTCTCAATTTGGTTATGAGCTTTAGAGCAGAACACACAGCTGTAGACTGTGCTTGATATTAAAATGTTATAGATGTCAGAGGTAGAAATTAGGCAAACTGACATTGTAATTAGCACTAAAAGATAGGCATGTGATTCTGGTTGCAACTAAATTAATGATTTTAAAAATGCCCAATAAAAAAAGCTTGATATGTCTAATACCAAAATAGAAAACCTATGGCCAGTTTTCAAAGATAATACTTTCTCTAAAGTTAAGGCTGCTCAATTAATCGTATTTTAAATCGCGATTACGATTATAGCTTGCAACGATTACGAAAACAACGTAATCGAAGTAAAACGATTTTTTTTTTATTATTACTTTTTTTTTTTTTTTCTATTTTCAGTTGAATTATACTTGAAGTTCAGGGTAATCAACTGTTAAAAACATACTGTTCACATGTTTTTTCTCGAATAAATGGATGTTTTCAAAGTTAATGAATAATCGCATTTAATAATCGCAATTATTGACCCAAATAATCGAGATTATGATTTTTTGCCATAATCGAGCAGCATAATCTAAAGTTAAGACAAAAATGTTCAATATACCTGATCCTTAGCTGCATCATAACACTGTCCACTTCATTGTGGGGTTGCGATGCAGGGTCAGCTATTTTGACTCTATTCCAGTGTCTTCTTTCTTAGACAAACATTATTTTTTATCCTGTCACCTGGTCAGCAGATACATGTCAGTACTGTGTGAGACTGATAGCAAGAAGGAAAATATTTGCCAACTTTATAGTCATTCAGCCATATCATTTTACAAGCGGAAACATTATTTTGTGATAAATGGCAGCATGAGGATCTTTCTTATTGTGTTTATTGCTTTGCCTGGCACTGGTACTGTCCATATGGAAAAGTTCTAAATTTGATATATACATTCACACAACAATGAATGTTGTCTGCCCAGCTCACATAGAGTTTGAATGCTTTCTAATGATAATACAGCGTTTAAAAAAAGGAAAAAGAGATGATGTCTATTTCACAGGATTCCACAAGATTTGATCAATCATCAGACATAAGAATGATACAGAAGACTGACCTACAAAGGCGAAATGTCAAGCAGGAAAATAGATAGAAAGACCGTCCAGGACTGACTTACATTGTCTGGAGAGTTTCTGCCTGTTGAAGATGCCTCATGTTGGTTCAGTCCCTTCACCTTCCTCTTCTTTTTGGCCCCTGCTCCACCACCACCACCTCCTCCTCCTCCTCCACCCTTTTCCACTCCCACACTAGTAGGAGAGCCCTTCTGCTGAAACTCCTTCAGCTGATCAGCACATAAGAAATGAAAAAATAGGTGTAAGAAGCGCAGCAATCAATACTGACTGACAGAAAACTATACTGCTGACTCTCTAACAACATTAGACTTAATTGTGTTACTTATTAAAAATCCTGCAACTTTCAACCATCTGAGATGAAGCAGGTATGGACTTCTCCAATCTAACAACTTATTTACTGTCATTTGGACTTACTCGCTTATCAGCGTGCTGTTCTTACCCAAATAGGATGGAGTTGATAACAAAGATCAATACAACACTCTGTTGGGGACAGCTGTTGGAGGGGACCATATTATGGATCATATGGGAACTATTGGAGCTGCCATTTCTAAAGTAATTGGGTTGAATCCGATCAGCATCGCATCTAAAGTGTTATCAACACGACAATTCCTCCTCAAAGAGAGTGGGACAGCAGGAATGCTGACGAGTCATTTCCTGAAGCTAACATTTCACAGCTGACGAGGCCATCTTTCGGACCAGCCTCACATACAGACTATGCTAACACACTTAGCAGCTAAAGCACACAGCGGGACAGGGAAGAGGGGTGTCAGCTGTCAAAACACTCCCCGTCATTCTATCATGCTAACTCTGCTACAGTGATAGCTTAGCGTTTGTTTTAGAATCGCTGTCTGTTGAGCATTCCTTTAAATAATGTAAACATCCTGCAGACAACACACAAAGCTACCCAGCTGCAGTGTAGCATTTATCTACACTCACACATAGCCAACTATTCATTAGTTGGCCTGCTTGCTAACGGTTAAGTGCCTTAGTTAGCTAGCACGTTAAGGTTTGCTAATAACCACATAACCAAAGCTAAAAGACACATTCAAATACACATTAAACCATTGGACAAAGAGAGTAGGTGAAGTCAATCACTTACTAACTAAACAGCATTAGACGCCATAAACGCCTCAAATAACAAAAAATAGTCTTCATAATCTGGGAAAGTTAATGCTATCAATACAGGCCCCTAAGAAGCACCGGTCTCTCCAGCGCATTGAAGCCTCGAGAAGAGCAAGGCAGGCGGTACAAGCATCAGCGCAGAGGTCGGGCGACGTGTAATGACAACACCCCTTCTCCATGCAGAAATGAATAACAACACGAAAGAAAACACCGGCAACCAAACCCGCAGATGAGAAACAGGACCAGCACTTCCCATGTTGTAAAGCCGGATCAGTAATAAAATACTCTACCTTTTTCTTAGCTGCAGCGAGTTTTATTTGCCTGCTCTGGTCGGCCATACTGCTACTGCTGCTGCTCTGGTCAACGGACCGAACCACGTCACCAGTTTGCTGTCTGTTGGTGTAACTGCCAGCTGCCGGTAGGGGTCGCAGGCTGGGTAAAACAAATCTCCATCATGCAGCCCCGGGAGGGACATGCATGGGGGGAAGAATCAAAACCAACCTAATTTGTGTTTGATAACATTTTTTATTATAAATATGCACATGCCTATATAATTAATGTTGTTGATATGTCCTTAATATATGAAAGGTGAGAACTATTACATTCTCTAAGCTCAGTCAAGTGCCTATTCCTTCATTTGTTTAAAGCAAATACATCAGAAATGTATAAATAAATAAGCAGGAACACGTATACACTTGGTGTGTTCATAGTATTGACATACAACAAACTAATTTTGAACAATTCTCAAAAATGTTTTAATATGACATGTATCTCAGAGTTTAAAATATTGAGCTACACAGTTTAAAAAAAAGGTAAAATTGTTCAGAAATGTGCAACTCTTTAAAGTTTAAAGTCAAAATCAGTACACTTACAGTTTACATATTATTTATATATCATTAAAAGAGGAGTACTATGCCATTGTCCAGTATTTAATTTTACATTCTGGCTTATCCAGTACTATTTTACATGTCCATACCTATTCTTTATTCCACCATTGTGTCACTCGTACCATTTTATTGAGCTGTTTTAGTTTCTTGTTTCTTGTGTATTATATGTTGCACTGTGGAAGGAGCCTGGAACCTATATGAACAACTAAGCTGTAGCTATTGTGCAAATGACAACAAAGTCTCTAAATATTTGAATCTTGAATAAAAGATGTCTGATACTGTCAACGACAAATAAAACAAAGGACATATCATTGACAATGTTTCCTTACTTCTGACCTCAGCACTCCAACCATGGAGGGACTTTAAAAGGAGACCTTAACTTGCCTAAATGGAACTTGGAGACATACTGTAAATCAGCAGAAAGCAAGAGACATCTGAGGGTCAAAATTATATTTTTTCCCTTGATTCTGCAGTTCCTAATAATAATAATGTTGTTGATGTTACCCTGTTAGAAAAATCTCTCAAACCAAGAAAAATGATCTGTTCCATGGATTTTTCTTTTATGAATTGCTACTTATGTAATTTTCCTGATGCATGTACAATACTTAATTCAGAAATATTCAAACAAGATGATTTGCTTTGGAAACTGAACTGAATAAAACTCAGCATAGTGATAGAGTTTTTTTGGTAATTATCACCTAGCCTGACATACCAAGTAGGCCTAAGCATGACACGGCCTGCAACTATAGGCTACAACAAAAGAGGGCTGGGTGTTTGTTGAAAATACAGAACAGGTAAATATTACAATGACAAATACATGTGATTGTGTAGTTACAGTACTTTCTTTAATATCCTATATACTAAAGCTAGCATACATACAGATTTTAAAAAGTGTTCATAAACACTGAAATGTGGCCATGGCAACCAGTTACTTAACCCTGACCTATTTAGACTTTTGATATAGAAGATTGTTTAAGATAATCCAGTGTATGTGGTTTTGTTTGATATGTATTGTAACCTGCTTAACATACGTTGTATTAGGCAATACAATATCTGTGATCAATTTGTGATCAATAAAACACACAAGTTAAAACTAGATAGTCAAATTAGGCAGGTTTAATTTAAAGGTGGATGTGTTAAGCCATTGTGTGTACATTATCTGATGAAATGTCCTGACAATCCAGTTCATCTGATGTAACACCCTTTGCTCTTAGGCTATTTACATGCATATAACACAGTGTTTGCAAATTTCTTACTCATGATTGTGTCATCACAACTACCAATGATACCAACACTACATCATGTATACTACATGAACGCAGTTGCACTCCTTGAAGAAACAGCAACATGAGAATGAACGTCAGTCCAATTAATGTGGGCCCATTATTCTTAAAAAAAACAGGAGTAACTTCAAATGTACAAAATGTGAAAATGCACCCTTCCTCAATCTTTAGAGTGGCGTGTCATTGCTCCAACTGTGTTCATGAATACGCTTGACAGACAGCCAATCAGCATCCGCACGGTGGGCAAAAGCCGTGACGTGTCCTCGATCCGATGTGTGCAAATCAGCGGCCGACAGCGTGCCGGTGGAAACCAATCAGCACGTTCCAACGAACAGCTGCTCAGCCAATGGCGTGCCTCCACGACGGGAAAGAAGTGACTGCTTATATATGAAGAGAGCACGGTTCATTCAACATCATTACACAGAGGCAGGAATACAGAATACACCGAAACTGAGATATACACCGCTATAAGAGGCTGGAACCAGTTGAGGCAACGCCAAGGCCGTTAATTCATTGACAAAACTGTAATCAAGGTATGTATACGCATTGTTGTGAATATGAATGTGAGACGATGTAATATTTTGTGACACAGCGTTGGTCTTCATTTTATGAGTTACATTACGATAAACCTGCCAAATTTGACGATGTTAAGTTTACATTGGTCTTTTAATTATGAAGAGAAGAGACTGATTTGTGGTATACCATGCATTAAAACGCGTTTTTAAGAGCTTATGGCAAAGCATTTTTTCCTGGCATGTCTGCTAGGCACGCTAACGTAGCTAGCTACCGGCGAAAAAAAAAAGAAAAGGAGACAGTGGTGTTAGCACTCGGAAGAGGGAATCGGGCTCCACCCACATTACCCATAGTCTTTCAACGCTTATCTTTGACATTTTAGGGTATTTCTAAGTAAAGGCTACATTTCCCATCTATCATAGGTATATACATGTATAGTGTATGACACTATCTATCTAACCCTACCATTAGCTGTTAAGTTAGCGACCTGAACTTTGTAGACAGCAAGCACATGTCATGACAAGACAAGACACGTTTGTTAACACTGTTTTTTTTTATTTCCCCCAGATTTCTTCTGTAAATCAGAGTTCAATCAAGCAAAGATGAAGTTGATGTGGGTAGTAATGCTGGTGGCCGGCACAGTAATTGCCGATGACGACGACAAGAGGGAGAGTGTAGGGACTGTGGTTGGAATCGACCTGGGGACCACCTACTCTTGGTAAGATTAAAAAAAAAAAAAAAAAAAAGCAAAAGCCCTCAGGCTTCCTTAGAGGACAATGATATGATGCAAATTGTGAAATGACTATTAAGTGATTTAAATTTGTTTCATGTTTTCCTGTAGTGTTGGAGTTTTCAAGAATGGCCGTGTGGAGATCATCGCCAATGACCAGGGTAACCGTATCACCCCATCATATGTTGCCTTCACGGCAGAGGGTGAGCGTCTGATTGGTGATGCCGCCAAGAACCAGCTGACCTCTAACCCTGAGAACACAGTCTTTGATGCCAAGAGATTGATTGGGCGCACTTGGTCAGACTCTACTGTGCAATCTGATGTCAAGTACTTTCCCTTCAAGGTGAGTTTTTATTATGCATTACAGTGCAGCTCAACTAAATGCAACAACAATTATCTGTCTAAAGGTGTAAAGATTGAGCAATACACTTCTATATTTATACTAATATGGATACATGTTCCTCTTTTAGGTTACTGAGAAGAAGAGCAAGCCTCATATTCAGGTCGACATTGGAGGCGGTGTGATGAAGACTTTCGCTCCGGAGGAAATCTCGGCCATGGTGCTGACCAAGATGAAGGAGACTGCTGAGGCATATCTGGGCAAGAAGGTACAAAAACCGGAAAGATAATGTTTGTCAAAGGTTAAACTGCTTTTGAATAAACATGTTCATTTTATCAATAATTTAACGTTTTCGTCTTTCCCTCAGGTCACACATGCTGTGGTAACTGTCCCTGCCTACTTCAATGATGCCCAGCGCCAGGCAACTAAGGATGCTGGAACCATCGCTGGTCTGATTGTTATGAGAATCATCAATGAGCCGTAAGTTTCTAATGATTTATTCATCCATTTCCCTTTTTTTTTTTTTTTAAATTGGGAAAATATTCCCCCCCCCCTTCCTGTATTATAATATTTAATTTCATTCTTTAGAACTGCTGCTGCCATCGCTTATGGTCTGGACAAGAAGGACGGCGAGAAGAACATTCTGGTGTTCGATCTGGGCGGTGGCACCTTCGATGTCTCCCTTCTGACCATTGACAATGGGGTGTTTGAAGTGGTTGCCACCAATGGTGACACTCATCTTGGAGGTGAAGACTTTGACCAGCGCGTCATGGAGCATTTCATCAAGCTGTACAAGAAAAAGACTGGCAAAGATGTCCGCAAAGACAACCGTGCTGTGCAGAAGCTGCGTCGTGAGGTTGAGAAGGCAAAGAGGGGGCTGTCTGCCCAGCACCAGGCCCGCATTGAGATCGAGTCTTTCTTTGAGGGAGAGGACTTCTCTGAGACCCTGACCCGTGCCAAGTTTGAAGAGCTCAACATGGTAGGTTGCATTCCAGTTGCATACAAGCTAAAAATAAAACTACACCCGTTTCGTAAAACCTTATGTTCACCTTTTTTAACCTTGCCTTTTTTACTTTTCCAGGACCTGTTCCGTTCCACCATGAAGCCTGTACAGAAGGTAATGGAAGACTCTGACCTGAAGAAGTCCGACATTGATGAGATTGTGCTGGTTGGAGGCTCCACCCGTATCCCCAAAATCCAGCAGCTGGTGAAGGAGTTCTTCAATGGCAAAGAGCCCTCTAGAGGCATCAACCCTGACGAGGCTGTGGCATACGGAGCAGCTGTGCAGGCTGGAGTGCTGTCTGGAGAGGAGGACACTGGTATGTAATCTTCATTATACAATGTAGTGTATATTTGACCGGTTGCAGCTTACCAAGTTTTATTTTGTTAACTAAAAATGTTCCTCTCTTGCAGGTGATCTGGTTCTTCTCGATGTGTGCCCCCTGACTCTTGGTATTGAGACTGTTGGTGGAGTAATGACCAAGCTGATCCCCAGAAACACAGTGGTGCCCACAAAGAAATCCCAGATCTTCTCTACAGCCTCTGATAACCAGCCTACTGTCACCATCAAAGTTTATGAAGGTAAGACAAGAGTGCATTTGCCAAACATAATTGAACGTGTCATTTTATTCTTTGCAGACAGAAAAATGAAATATTGCTCCAGATTAATCGTCCATTTTCTCCATAGGTGAGCGTCCTCTGACAAAAGACAACCATCTGTTGGGCACTTTCGACCTGACTGGCATCCCCCCTGCCCCTCGTGGTGTACCACAGATTGAGGTCACCTTTGAGATTGATGTCAACGGTATTCTGCGTGTCACCGCTGAGGACAAAGGCACAGGCAACAAGAATAAGATCACAATTACAAACGACCAGAACCGTCTTACCCCTGAGGATATTGAGCGCATGGTGAACGAGGCCGAGCGCTTCGCTGATGAGGACAAGAAGCTCAAGGAGAGGATCGACTCTCGCAACGAGCTGGAGAGCTACGCCTACTCCCTGAAGAACCAGATCGGCGACAAGGAGAAGCTTGGCGGCAAGCTGTCCGATGAAGATAAGGAAATCATCGAGAAGGCAGTTGAGGAGAAGATTGAGTGGATGGAGTCCCACCAGGAAGCTGAGCTAGAAGATTTCCAGGCTAAGAAGAAGGAGCTGGAGGAGGTGGTACAACCAATTATCAGCAAGCTTTACGGTAGTGCGGGCGCACCACCACCTGAGGGCGCCGAGGGTGAGCAAGAGGAGAAGGATGAGTTGTAGGCAGGATTCAAGTCTTCTGCCACCCCTTGCCTCTCTGGTAGTTACATCTAGATGTGTATATATTGGACTGATGGGACTCAATAGTGAGAGGAATGGTTGGGAAGGGGTGTCGATAACAAGCAACCATTCTGAATCTTCTGAAAGACTTTAAGATGAGTTTCAGAGAAAGGTGTTCTCTTCGCTGTGAAGCGGAGATATTCGTCAGCCCGGATATGAGGCTAGCTGCTGCTGTTCTCAGGCAGTCCTGATGGGGTTCTGTTGTGGGTGGGGGGGTGGGGACACGTGTCTTTGGGTCCATTCAGTGTCTGTGAAATCAAGAGATTGTCATGTTCACAGGCATCACTAAAAGTTATTTATTGAATCTGGTCATTGTACTTCAGGAAAGACATTGAAATAAATGTTTGATACAAAATGATACTTGATTTGTCTCCTCTTTTTTACATTCATATATAATTTAAAGATCAAAACATGTTTTTGTCATGCAAACTTGTGCACTGTGCAAATTAACAATGCATTAATGTCCAACTATTTTTCTTAGCACAAATATTTATGCTTTAATTACATTTTTTCATTAACAGAGGGTTTATAAAAAAATGATTGACCTCTAGCCAGTATTTAGTTTTTCCAAAATGGACACATTCTATATTGAAAATTAATTGAAATATTTTTATTTCTCATGCATTTAACATTTGATTTATTGCATACAGTTATGAAAGACAGCTTTGCTAATTATTGTAATGTCGGATTCAAATACATTATTGCACTAAAATGTTTCCGTAAGGTTAAAATACAACTGGTCTAGAGTCAAATGGTTTACAAATACAGATGCCAGTGGCTACTAAAACACAGCTTGGCAGGGGGTTTATTAACAGACTTAAAAATAAACTGGGCTGTACATTTTCACTAAAAATAAAATATACATTTGTGTTCTGCATCTATATTGGTGAATAGACCCAACAAATGTATGCAGATTACTTGATTGAATATAAGCAAATTATTTAAACGGCATTTGTAAAGGAATGACTGCCTGTGCTTTGAGCCATACTGTAGACGCAGCTGATAACTGCAACAATGAGTGGTTCTTTACAAACATTTTATTCCAACTTTGGTAAATAAATATTACAACATCATGTCACTACAGTCACAACACAGTCATTATGAATGACACCCTGGGTGTCCATTCCTCCAAATACATAGGCCAGGTTTATTGTCTCTGAGGCTGCGGGGCTGTTGGCCTCCTCTCCATCCCCCTCACCACACACCTTCCAGGGCAATACACACATGGAGTGGTCCAGGCGGTTGGGGGGCATGTCCCCTTCAAACTTCAAGAAGACCCATCTACATTTTTCTGCAAACAGAAGGTACACTGTTACATTTAAATGTTATACAAATGCAAAATAAGTTGCTGTGGTGTACAGGAACAACTACACTGCCCCCTAGCATTTATTTATGCAGTCAGTGTTATGTACAGTATGAAGTAACACTTTTCAGTCACAGGCATAAGAAAAAAAAAAGATGTACCAGTGTTGAATTTGTACATGGAGTTGCTGGCGCCATCTGCAGTCATGCCCCCAAAAATGTAGATGTTTTTGCCCAGAACGACAGTAGAGTGGGCTGCTACTCCTGGTGGGATGTCTCCTTTGGTTTGCACTTTCTCCCACTTCATGCTCCCTTTAAACAGTACACACATAGTTTTATTTACTTAAACAAAACAAGCTTCCCAAGTTCTGAGGCTCAACATTGTAATCCTGTATGATCCTCTTAGATAAATGCAGCTTGGAAATATATTCACTTAGATCCTCTTATTATGATTAAGGAGAGTTCAGGCTTACTTGTGTCAAGAGAGTACATGTCATTGTGAAATTTGTCTCCAGCCATGCCACCATGAATGTAAATCCTTAATCCAACTGCTGCAACAATGTGTCCATGTCTGGCTGGCAGGTTTTTGCCTTGTGTTTCTGGTTGGGACCAGGTGGAAGACTCTGGAAACACCAAAAGATAAAATATGTCATATATTTAATGCAGATTAAGATAGCTCTACAGGTGTTACTTACACAATTAATGATATCTCCTTTTGTACCTCTAAAAAAATCCCTTAAGATATCTCCTTAAAAGTCACCGTAAAGTAAATAAATAGTAAGTAAAATAGTGTTTTAACACAAGGTATTTTTGACAGCATTTTAGGCCCAGGATCGTTCACTGAAAAATCAATGTAACATTAAAGGCTGGAGCAACATTACCTTATGTGGGTGGTGTTACGCCCAGACCAAAATGCACACACAAATGACCTTACGACCCAGGGTCGTAACAGTGGTTATACAAGAAATGTCAAAACAAAATGTAATCTGTGTTAGAGATGGTAGACATAGTTGAACATATACCTGCATCATAGACATGGAGTTTGGGGTCTGAGACAGGTGCAGCTCCTGCTTCTCCGCCAGAACAGACATATAGTCGGTCCCCTAGGCAGGCTGAGTTAGTGTGATATGTCCTGGGACTGGGGGGTTTGCCATTAACCTCTACATTCTTCCAGCGAGACTCACTCTCTGGACAAACATGTAAAAAGTGGAAAATACTGAGAAATCTTTGGTCACATACAATCCAACTGTCTGTCACAGAAACAACACTGGTTACAACACTTTGAAAAAACATACGGCCTTGTTACTTCCATTGAACACTTTTAATTAGTTTGATGAAGAGAGTTTGCAAACAATACAGCAACTGATTTCATATAGTAGATCCGTAACTCTTTCTGTGAACTAAGCCCTGTTTCTGTAATAACAGTGCAATGCTACAAATGGAGATGACAGATTACTTGGTGAATTTAAAATTAAGATTCACCTGCTAGCTGTATGCTCTGGACACAATTGCGATTGCCGCTCTGCTGTGCCCCTCCAAACACCCACAAGCTCTGAGGGCAGCTCTCTGGCACAAAGCTGCAGTGTTCATAACGTGTCTCCAAACCCTCCCACTCCGGGATGTCCCATTCATGATTATCTGGTGGGTTCAGAAAGAACAAAAATATAAGGAAAGCTCGAGAATACAAATGTAAAAGGAACAACATGATGATCATACCAAGTACATAACAAATGAATGTGTTTAACCAATAGGGTGCTGTGTTAGCTCACCTAATGTCATAATCATTCATCAGTGAATGCAATATAAACTAATTCCATAATATATTTCTTTACACATTTTTGGTGAACAGTCTAAAAACACAGTTAAGCATCATATGTCTGGATCGGTTGTTTGCTGACAGTTTCTACCTAGATTTATCATATGCGAATGTGAGAAACTTCCGTTGGGATTGGCTCCCCCTACAATAAAGATTCTTCCTTTTCCTCCATCTGCAGATGGGACAAACGTGCATGTGTGACCCACACTAACACCTGGAGCACTGCCCCTGGGCATCAAAGAATACCTGTTGACAACAACACAATTGGGTGAAAGGTTTTCTCATTACATCACTATGATAAGTACAATGAAATTATATGAATTTACTTACCAAATTCCTTCTTTGGGTTTATCAAGAGGATCAAGTACTGGGAGAAACTCCATGGCTGTCAAATATACATGAATTAACCTGGTGTTACTGTTGTTTTACTCTGATCAGGGATACATCTGTTACATATTCAGTGTTGTTCCGGTGCGATAACAAATAACTAATATATGACAAGCTTTGGCCAAAATCATTGTTGATTTTTGTACATATTATTCTGATAAAAATAACTCTATAAGCTAATGGTATCCACAGAAGCCATTAGCAACGTGAAATCTAGCTACGATCGAAGCAACAACTAAAATATGTTTTAATAGTTCCTCTTGTAAAGGATTAGAGAAAGGCGGTTTGTAGAACACACTCGTTAGAAGGTCAAATGTATTTTTATTTAGCGACAATGTCACTTAGAGCACGCTAAGTACAGATACAGTAAGTTGCTAACGATACATGCTAACTAAAAGAGAGAAAACTACTTCCTCCACACTGACCTGTCCTTCCGGGTGGAAAAGGGGAGAGTGTAATTCCGTAACCTTTTGCACCACTTTCTTACGTCAATACAGCGGTTATTATTGCTACATGATACTGTGTTAATATATTTTAAGTAGAAGTCCAAACTATTGCACAGCTGTTCGTTTAAGACAGGACGTAGATGTTACGCTGGCAATGAGGATGTTACGCTGGCAACGTTGGTTGCCATGATTGAGACAGTTCCAAACGTAGTTGCCATGGTTGCCATAGGCGCATGCGCAGTTCACTCAGCCTTTCAATTATACCCGACCGCTCCAACGAACTTTGAAAAAGTTCCTAATTGTTGACACGCATTTAACATTAATGTGGACTCTAAATATGAGGCATAAAAGAAGCGTTTGCCAGTTTACATTCTCAAAAAAGTGGCTTTAGTTCCTGCCTGACTGAAAACTAAAGTAAAAAGGTAAGTAATAAGTGACAGCAGAGCAAGGACACACGTGTTTGCGATAATAAGGATTGATTGTAGTCACAGATCTAACGCTAGCTTACAATTTGTTTCTCTTTCCCCTAAATACAACATATAAAAAACCCCAGCAGAACAATTGGGAAACAATTGTGGGTGTTATGAAAGTTTCAAAGATACCAGTAACTCATAGCTGGAACCATGCCCTGGCTGCACAGTTTTATGTTTTAACTAGCTTAAATCAGTTGAAAGATGGCGGTCGAAAGGGAAATATCTCCGTAAATTGAAATTCGTACTAATTAGCCAGATATAAATAAAACAACTTCCGAACCAACCCATTAGTTTATGTTTCAACATAAAATGTATTTACAAGTTTATTTGTATTCATTCTATTGAGGACACACTTCTGGTTTCTAGTTTAGTTCAAGCTACGATTATATAAAACCATTTATACACTGGGGAATTGGTGTGCAGGGCAAACGTTGCAGTAAAAAGTAGGAAAGAGTGCATTTACTTTGGGAGCGAGTTTAGATAAAATGTATTCACTGTGCTCAAGAGTCTAGAAATGCCTTTCGAACTGTGGTTTTATTTGTCTGACCACCTATGTATTTTTTTGTGCAGGTTCTTCGTCAGTATGATGACACAAACGTCAGAAGCTGTAGCTTTGGGAAATAAGGTAAACATCTTTACATTGCAGCAGATTAATTGTGCAACCAAATGAACAGTAATATCCAATATGATACAACCACTAACCATGCATGTTGGCCTCCACAATCCCAAAGAAAGCCATTTAGATAAATATACTTAACATTTCAAGCTTCATTTTCACTTTTGTTTTCATTCCAATTACATTTTAAAGGTGTTTTATATTGTATCTACTCCTTTAGCGTGCTTTAAGAGTAAAACTTGCCTGTAGATCTACTCCAATCTTAATAAGGGATAGGGTTTAGTATTGTATGCAGTATTGCAATTGTGTTTAAGATGTAGAGCAGCACATTTATTCATGTAATTGCATATGCCAAACCAATTATAGATATTGAGTTCACAGTCCTGTTTGAGGGATTATGTGTTATATTGCAAGCAGATCTCAGTCGATTCAAAATTAAATGTATAAATGGCACACAGATTTGACCTTACCCCATATTTCCAATAAAATGTGTATGTTCAAAATAAAAAAAATAGACAAAATGGTCTGCAGATCCGTTGCAGAGTTAGCAGCATCTTGTGGTTACATGTGGATGTTGCAGGGACCAACCGTACTTACATTCACCCTATGGTACAAAGCCTGAGATACATTTTTAGCCGTTACATAATATATTAATATATTTTATCTATACTACATGAAACATTAAAGCAATGCATACAACATAAATTAGCTTGCAACTCACCACATTTTATATAGTAAGCATTTAAAATGCGTTCATAGGATGCATTTAAAATACAGTTACTTGTAGTAAATGTACTTTTTTTTTCTCCATGTAGTTTTCCATTAGGGAGGTTATTTCTCAAAGTAGGACAGTATAATCATTTGTGGTGTGTAGTGTGCTTTCACAATCATCCTTAAATGTGTTTCATAACATGTCCAGCAGGTTGTGCCATCGTCTTTTTGTCAAATCTTCAAATGATGGGCTAAATCAGGGGTGTCAAACTCAAATACACAGTGGGCCAAAATTATTGAAATGAACTTATTGCACATATTAAACCTGGAACTAACAAAGCTTAAATTATTGCCTATAAAAACAACATTAAACATAAAATAATCAGTTGCATTAATTTCTTATGGCTCTATCTGCAGCTTTTCCGGAGTCATTTCTTATGATTACATTTTTCCACAGGCCAACAACAGCTTCAAAAAAACAATTCCCCTCAAAGAAAAAATAAACATGCCCTGTTGTCGCAAGAAAAAAAGTGCAGAAGGAAACATCCATTTAAATTCAGTTTGCTGCTCTCTGATGCTAGTTCAAGCCAGATACTTGGCATCTCATCTTGGGTGCAAGTTCATCAATGTTTGGGGTCAGGCTCTGAGCTGAGGAAATCCTCAGGATTGAGTGAAGGTGTGCGTGCAATATACCGGCGGGCCAGATCTATTAGTAATTAAAAATTAACCTGCAGGCCGAAATTAAAGCAACCAAGGGCCTGATTTGGCCCCCGGGCCTTGAGTTTGACACATGTGGGCTAAACGAACTTGGACGGCCTTGGATTGCTTATGGTATAAATCAGTTGTGTCAGCTATTTCTTGTGCAGAGTGTCAATATATTGGCATCTGGACAAAAATATAAAATACTTAATAATTTACTGAACTAACTTCACTGTCTTTAACAGCATGTTATCAACACACATATAACCACAATGAAACAATATTATTTAGTGTGAGGAGCTGGTTTTCTCTTTGGCTCAATACAAAATGCATTTTCTTAAATCCATTTAATTTGTCTACTATTTATTTATACTACTGTATAAAAATGTAGCATTATGGCAGACAAAAGAGAGCTACACTGAGTGAAGTCCATGGTTGTCGATGATAAAGATTGTATTTAATTGGAATATACATTGAGTCTTAGACTAATTGAAACACAAAGCTTCCTGCACAGTCAGCAGTCATTCAGATACAGTGGAAGCAGAAGGAACATATCTGGATCAGACAATATTTTAATCTCCTTTTACAATGAATTAAAGAGAGCATAATGAATACCTGAACATGAGTCTATATGGTTCATATCTAAAATTAGAAATCAGAACCATCTTTGATTGGGATTTGTCCTCTTTACCTTTTTAACCGACTGCAATTATAGTCACCTTCACATGGGTCAGATTTGTGTTGAATAGGCAAGTTACTCAGCACTTACATGCACATCTTTTAGTGTAGCTGTAAAGAAAACAATACTGATACAAATTCAGCTAATTCCATTATCATCATTCAGATTCTATCATTTCCTTGAAGTCACTTTAAGAACTTTCAGTCTACAAATTGGACTGACATGTTGCTTTTTTTTTTTTTTTTTTTTTTTGAATATTTAGCCATTAGATCAGGACTGCTGTTTATTAATGCAATATGTAAACCTGGAATTAATGGGGCAGCTCGGATGAGGAGATTAAAATAATATTATTGAACGGTATCTTCTTCATTTTGATGTCGTCTTTCATTAAGAATTTGTTCTGAATGTAGCCTGTCGGTGCCTGATCTGTTACATGTTTGTGTATTCAATAGAGCTATATAGTGTGCCTCTCTCTTAATTGACGAAGCAGCCACAGCTGTGTGCAGCCAGCAGGTGCTCCGCTGTCCCCTGTGGCAATCTGGACATCTCTGCACACATCCTCCTCTCTTCTACTTCAACAATTCACCCCCAGTAAAAACGGCAAAGTCATCCCCCATCTCCCGGCACAAACGGAAAACTCATCTCTTCGAGCAACATGTCCTGCTCTTTTCTATTCTATTTGTCTCTACTATCTTAATTAAGTCTCCCTTACCTCTACCTTCCTCTTCCAGGTGCACCACTTATTGCCCCTTCCTCACACTTTTCTGCCTTGTACAAATTGTACCTAATGTTAACTTATAATGTCTGAATCCGAAGGAATTTAGGAATAGTTTATGTAAAGATTTGTATTCTTGATTTTAAATTATTTAATTGAAGGTAACATTAGAAATGCAAGGTTCCTGTACATCCTGATTTAAATGCGCCCTTTTCACGAAAAAATCACAATATATATATTGATAATACGACCATATTGTAGGGTTGACACCTGGGTTGGAACTTTTACAAAATATTCACACAATGAGATGTTTGGTAAATAGTCATGTTTGTGCATAACCGGTCAATCTGATGTCTCTGAGTTTGGCCCGTGCATTCAAATATACGAGTAAATGTTTTGTCAAGATTTTATTTTTTTAGTACTTAGTCAAGTATCGAAGGATCTTTCCTTCTGTTAAAAAGTCCTAAGCACTTGTGTATTTTGTATCTAAATGGGGGACTGCCAGAAATCGAGTTACGTCTCCTAACACAGACCGTGCCATGCCAACATAGCTTTATCTGCCCAGTTTCCCCTTTAGGGAAGCAGCTTCTGAGTTCCAGTAAACTCTTTTGTTTTCCCTTCACTATAACTGATAAGACCCAAATGAATCAGGGACTTTTTGTGGAGGGACAGAATGAAAGGAAGATGGAAAAGGATTGTGACCTTTTAAAGTCCAGAGGAGGGGACTAGAGACTACAAAAAAAGATAATTATATTCTTTCTGAGCCCAAAATAGGTTATCTGAGTGCATGCTGTTTTTGTTAGCATTCTGTGTGTACAATACTTGCTGATTTAAATTTGGACATAGTGTTGTAAACTGTACGCATTTCGACATGGGCTTTATTTCATCCCCCTCAATAAACTTGATTCTTTGTGGGTGAGCCATTTGGTAATCAGAATTAGCAGAAGAGTTCATCCCCGGGTTACTAGTACACCGCCGCTGGGCAAGATGTCAACATAATGTGCTGTTGTGATCACTGCTGCGTCACATTTCACCCTGAGGTGTGTTAAATCTTACTGTGAAATAATCTGGATGATTGCCACAACCACAACAATGTTCAATCCGCACTGATGATTTAATCCGTCTATAAAAAAACAAACATGTTTTTGTCTCCTATCTTTGTTGTTGCTGGACGCAGAAGTTTTTGTTAATATTATATTTTCCTTTTTACTATGACATATTTTCTACCAAAAATTTGAATGAATGACAAACATATCTTTCATATTTAAGAAAAGAAGATGTTTTATGATCATTTTTCTGGAAGGTACTCTTATCGTGAGAACAACCAGTAAAGTAAATGGTAAAAGACTTTATGGGAACCTCCTTTGAAACTGAGCAGGCATTGTAAAGCAACCTTGTGCTCTCACACTTTTGTCTGTCAACATTTGTCAATTTACTGAAAATCCATGTAAAAGCTGGCAGTTGTAGGGACTGGGAGTACAATGACTGTAGCCCATATTGGCTTTGGTCAGCTTCAAATGTAAAAAACAAACAAGCCCATATGAAACCAGGAAATGGCTGTATTTGAATGGAAAACAGTCTTTGCTGTAACAATATTGTTCGACTGCAAATTCAAAGCCATCTGTCACCAGTAGGTGGATCATTAGTAACAATAAACAGGCAGATTAGACAGAGGTAGTGTACACATGTTCAGATTTATTTTATGTATATGTGGTGCTATGTGGTGCCACTCAAAATATAGCCAACCATATTTAATCTAGTCATTTTAGTATTACTCTTTGCCCTTTACAAGCTACATTTAGTACAGGGCAGATCATTATAAAACCATGGCCAGAGGCTACATAACGTGTGTGAATGAGGAAGCTCGTGACATTTTCAGTGATACAGTATGTAGAAGGACCGTGAAACTGTCCTCTTTGGTGCCAATTGTGAATATGAAAAAACTAAAAACATGCATGTAAGCTGTTTGCTGAATTCCAACACAGATTGTGATTTAGTGTTGACCATCCCATCCTTCCGCTGGCTTAACCATGAATTATAACTGCAGAAACATATAGAGACATTGTGACTTCTTAGCATTTAATGATTTAAAATCTATTTTTCTTGTACTATCACTTTTGTTTCTTTAACCACACACACACACACACACACACACACACACACACACACACACACACACACACACACACACACACACACACACACACACACACACACACACACACACACACACACACACAGGCATCAAGTTTCTAGTCCTCACCTCAGTAGCTGATGAAACCATCTCTTCCACAGTGGCAGCTAGCATGCTCTCCCCACGATGTCCCGTCTCCGAGTTTTCCTGCGGAACCCCCCCGCCAGCTTACCTGAGACACCGTCCTTCCTCCTCAATACTCATGGTGAGGATTATTATTTTAAAGTCTTTGTGCAGGAAAATACACCATAGTTTGAGACTTTACTGTTTGATAGTCAAGAAGCTTTTGGCAGGCGTTCATAACAGCATCAATTTAAAAGGATACAAAAGAATATCTGTTTGTCTAAATGCATCATAACTGTAAAGGAATGTGTCCAAATGATATGAAAGGATTGTGGTTTTGCCAGCACAGACACTCGATCCTGCAACGTGAGACGCAAATTACTCGCAGCAACAAGTGACCTTGAAGTTGCAACAAGTCCTTTGGTCTGGTAATGAGGCTGCCCCTGCCTATCTGGTGGTGACACCCTGAATCATTTATGGAGGGTGCTATCCAAACTGGAGGAGGGTGCACCTGTACTGTTTACTCTAGGACTAAAGTCACATCCTTTTATACAGTATATATCTTTGCACACACACATATATAGATGATGGGTTTGGCTTTTGTTTGTAATGCCTGCAATGCATGTGTGGGGGTGTCATGATGAGTCCAACATTCTGACTGTGGCTGGATTTAAAGGACTCATCTGAGGATTTATTTCCCATGCAGCTTTGTTGTAAATAATCAAAGATGTGTATCTGTTTTTTAATTTTTTTATTAAATTGACACGTAGTTACAGTACAACAAATAATTGTTTTAATGTACATTTGAAAGACTAGTGTTTCAATAAATAGGTCAATAAAAGGTCAGTTCTTTGTTTAGTATATTAAAGGACATGCACCCTAGAGCTGTCCTTGCCTTTTGGAAGTTCAGGCCAAGAGAAGAAACCTTTATATCTGCATGAAACAATGTTGATGCACCATTGGTAGCTTTCTCTCTGACATCCAAGCCTTTTTGCCACTTTACCTTATTTCTGTTTTACCTCAGCATCATAATCTAGTTGCTTCTGAGATCTTGCATTCCATCTAAAACAATAACTCAATCTTTAAATTCTGATATCTGTCATGTTATGGAAAGTCCGCCCTCTTGGGGACTTACTCTGCTCATTCTGATAGCGTGCCCTTTCAGAACTGGGTCAAACTTAGCCATGAGCTTGACTTCTTAAAGAAAGTATATTTGGTTTGGTGGAGTGTGTCTGCTGTCCCCTCAGCGAAAGGTGTTTTTCTGCCAAAGAGTGAGTTAGTTACCCACCTGGTCAGAACCTAAGGTTTTCACTTCCCCTTGAGAATGTGTGTCTTATCAAAAGAAAATGTTTCCCTTCTACAAACCACTCTTCACACAAAGACGTGTTCTAACTAGGACTGAATAGTTTGTGTTTTTGCTGCCTAATAGTCACAGAAAATGTCTCAGTTTGCTGCCTGAAAATGTAAAGAAACTTGACAGATCTTGTTGTATAATTCTGACTGGAGTGGTTGGAGCCAAGTAAGGTTTTCTTTGTTCAGTGTTTGTGTCTTATGCTACGTTTAGTTTGACAGTTGCGCCTGCACTGCAGAGTTGATCACTGCACCACTGAATGGAGTATGAGGCAAAGCCTGAGTCAGGGGAGGAACAAAAGATAAGACTTTGGAGAATGGATAAAAAAGCTCTGAAAGTATAAAGAGGGTTTCCAGGCCTAAAGATAAAGAGAGTTTTTTAATGTATATTATTCAGAGATAAATCTCTTCCAAGGAATCACTGACTTTATTCTTACCCTTTATCTGATGATGAATTTACAACCCAGAAATCAGAATTGGACTTCAGAAAGTGCTTCTACAGAAAAGGAAAAGAGAAAGTTCTAATTTCTGAATATCATTTTGTTACAATATCAAACAGTGTGTGGATCCCAATGGCCTATTTGTGTGGTTCCTGCTCTGGGCAAAGACAAAAAAAGAATGTCATATCTTGTTTTAAATAAGAGTTTGTGATTTTCCAAGATTTTACATTAATTAATGTAAGCAATTAGTATTAATATATAGATATAAGCATTTTACAAAATAAATGCGAGTTTAGTGCTTTTTTCGGATGACATTATTTGCATTTTCATAAAAAAAAAACTCTTTCCATGGACCAATACTTTTTCTTATCCTCAGAACGGATAAGCCTGCCAGAGATCTTGTGTAATTGATGGAAGTTCCTTTTGGTTATGATTAAAGTGCACAGAGCATTACCGATTAAAAAACTATTAAACAAAGGCAAAGGCCTTTCAGAAATATGAAATGTGGAGTCTTCCAGATAATGAATACTAAATCCCCCCAGACCTTTCTCTTTGAAACCATCAAACAGTGCTCTGCTGTTGCATCTCTCATATTGGCATCTGAGTATCGATGTCTCCCTTTTTATGGTTTAAATGGACACAATAACTTTGATCTACTCGTCTGATTAGTCGTGCAGCTCCATCCCACTGGTTTCTGGCAGCCAAAACGGAGAAAGGTGAGTCTTGGGAAGTTTATATAATGCGCCTGTTTAAAGAAATTCAGCGAGGAAATAGGAGGACACCTTAAATGTCTCTCATCGAATCTGCTCTTTGTTCCCCCAGACGGAACTTTGAATCCTATGCACAGCAGTTTCCAAACTCTTTAAATGAGTTCCCGTTCTCACAGAGAAATGTTACAGGACATCAGGGACGTGCACAGACATTTGGAGGGGCTATTGCTCTAAACTGGAAAAAGGGACTAATTGTGGGCTTTTCATATTGATTCGGCCACAATATAAAAAACAAAAAAAGACTCGCTCTCTCCAGAGAAGCTGGTCAGACAAAAATGGCAAACGGGCTGTTGCCCGGGCAACATTAGCCCATACCTGTGCATGTCCCTGCAGGACATGGATTAACTCCCGCCCATTTTTTGTTCCTTTCTGCTGATAATTGCTACTTTAACTCTCACATAAAGACCAACAATGTCCTCTCGGTTAGCCTTATTGGATGCTGGTGGGGCACAGGTTTTCAAATGCAAATGCGACAGAGAAGCAGCAAAGCTTAATAAAGCACAGAGAGGGAGTGGGAGGTACAGGGTAACCAAGACACACACAGTTTCACAACACAACCTTCTGATCAGCTAGAGTATGGCCTTTATTCCCTTTCTTTGGTCTTTCAATGGAAGATTTATTTTTTCGATTACATTCTGTACTTCAAAAAACAAGAATTGAATGTGTCTTTTTTTTGTAGGAAAGGTGCAAGGGCACCTTAAGAAAGATCAGGACATGAACTGGGTTGTTATCTGCAACGTGACTAAAGCCTCAGAGGAAGATGTCGGTAGCTTCGTTTTGAGTGACAGCAACACTGACAGAGCGCCCGCTGCAATGACCGAGTAGGACATTTCAAATGCTGTTTGACAGAATGTGGCCAAATGGACACGAAAGAACAGATATTGAAGTTCATCCACGATATCTGACACATGGTTGGATGACATTTTCGATTTGCCTTTGGCAGAGCAAAGGGAGCCACACACAAAGTACATGTTGTCTAAATGTGTCTGTGCACTTTGGTGTTGTTAAAGTTTACATTTATAAATAAATCACATTCATCAATATCTGTAATCTATACCAAATTGATTCCAGATAAGCGTGACGTGGCTGGGCTCATGTCTTGTTACTGGACAGCAGTATGGTGACTAACTGGGCTGACATGTGAACGTGGGAATACTCAGATGGCGAGTGACTCACTGTCAACATCAATGTTAGTGTCTTAATTCTTTTTTTAATGGCTACACCTTTTTTGTTCTTAAACATCTCTGTATTCTTTTCCCATTACATACTGATTAAACATTCTGCACAGTATTTAACAAACCACATTTCTCTCAATTTATAAAAGGTGTTGAGTCAGACATAAAAACACTTTAGCTCATGCAGACAAAGAAATAACAACAGCATCTGACTTATCTGTTCAACGCAGAACCTTCTGGGAAATAGCTACACAAACAACACTGTGGAAAGGACGATAAACACTACTTGATGTTGAAGTTTGAGAACGTGTTGAACATTGGCTTTATTGATTGAAAACAACATTTCTTAATAGTCTGCTGTTTCAAAGGCACTTAAATGAAGGTTTAATTGGCGTTTTGACTTGAGTGGAAGTCTGCAAACTCGGACACCATTTACATCTTTCTCCTATACCGGAGACTAATTATGTTTGCAAGCTGACTGTGTTTATAGGATGAGAGGAAGTAAAAATAATTAAGGTTTCTGGGAATTTAATCTTTTCATTTGAAGCTTCATAGCGTTGCGCCTCTGTTAAATGCCAACACTAAGAAATGAAACCTCTTTCACCTTTTTGTAGTCAAGCAGTGTTTTCTAAGTCACAAGAGTTAATTTTGCCTTCTGTAATTATTAGCCGCTATGCCTCATCAAAGTACTTTTTACTGTTGATGGATCTCTGTTATAAAACTTCATGTTGCACTATTTTAGTTACTAAACCCTCTTTCTCTCTGTAAGGCTGGCCTTTCTTCTGACACTAAATACTTTCCTTCCCCAGGAGCAGGCAGGAATTTTTAATCCAACCTAGCTCTAAATCTTGCCAAGCACATCAACACAGAATGGCTGAGGATGGCATCTCTTTGTATTTCTGAAGAGACAAAGCAATGGAAGAGGGATTTGGAAACAGCACGTGATAAAGGTCCAAAGTAGATCCCATCCAAGTCAATTCTGAATTATTCACACAACCCTGAATCACAAATTTGCCTTCAGATGTCAAATTCATACCGATACATATTTTGGTAGAACTTTGGAACATTTAATACATTTGAAATGTTTAAGGCGTTTGAACTTCATGATGGAAATGTCTCTGATTAGAGTGGATTTGGTAGTCTTGCATAAGTCGTAGTGATTTATTCAGAGGTTGAGCATTCAGAGCAGTGTGCACAGTGGCCATTTATTACTGCATTGGTGTGTGTGAGTCGTGGGTGTGTTTTCAGTTATGCATGTATTGACCCACAGCGCTGTCTTGTCTGCCAGGCCCTATTAATTCACTCCTACACTCGCATCTGCAACCATTGCTTCCAAAATATCATTGTTCCATTCTTACAGGCCATCTGCTTTTTTCTCTTTTGTGCCTACTATTTATTAGATTCTCTCTCCCCTGTCTTTGAAAACCACTGGAACCACTTCTATCGTTATCACCCATAAAGAACTATGTTTATCCCTTTTGAGCTGATGTTACAAAGCAGGCTAATGTATTTATAAATTAGAGCAATGTATCGACTTAGCATGCATCACCTGCAGTGTTGAGAATGAAGGAAAATTCCATTAAAGGATCAATAAAGCTCCTGCTGACTGTTTACTGCAAACATGGATACATTTGAACCATTTAAACAAGATGGATTTCCAAGCAGTGACAAGAACCTGTTTACCGTTATAACTAGTGTGGTACAGATTGTGTTTGCCATTTTTGAGGCTGCTTCTTTAGCTTTAGGTTCAGATGTACCAGCAAGATATTTCATACCGTGTTCTCACTTTGTTCTTCCACCTCAGCCAGCAGCACAAAACTATGCCAAGTTCAGTGTGGGAACGACAAACATCCCTTGTACCCAAGCGCTGAAGTGCCAGCAGTGTTATCACACAACAAGGCTCCCACATTTTAGTTTTTTTGACTCTGCTCTTATGAGCAGCAGGATTAATTTAGAGGAGCACAAAGCCAATGTTAGCATTGGCCATGTCAACATGACTAACAAGTCTCCTAGAGCCCTTCGCAGTGCTAGGAGACTTACAGGAAAGGGAAACAACGGCAGACAAAGTGGGAGTGAGGGAGGGGAAATACTGACACATGATGGACTGTGGAGTGTGGACGCGCACACACACACACACACACACACACACACACACACACACACACACACACACACACACACACAGAAAAAGAAGTGGGTGAGCTAAACTATAAATACATAATTAAACGTATTTTATCAGGCTCTTTGGTCCTCAGATGGGAGATGATACAATGTTAATATCAACAGATTTCTGAAATCAAAACGGGCTGTAAGCTTACACACACACACACACACACACACACACACACACACACACACACACACACACACACACACACACACACACACACACACACACACACACACATACACACCCACACATACACACCTACGAGCCCTGAGAAGCTATCTGACCTTTTTGGTTTGCTCACAGGCTGCACTTTCCAAGCTCACATTCCCTCTGCTGCCCTCTTTCAAATGATGTCAAGTTCAACCTTGTCTAATGACCAGGATAAGTCATGCTAACCACAAATGTTTTTTTTTTTACATTACAAGCAAAACTACAATAGTGATAGAAACAGGCTTTGGCAATTAATATAGATGTGGTTATTTACTTTCTTGCTGAGAGTTAAATGAGAAGATTTATACCGATGTAAACGCTGATTCTTGTCATTATTCTACAGCCATTCCATTTTGAAATCCTCATTTACTTCACAATGAAAAGTTAATGCAAATAAGCTTTCTATTTTTCCACTTAAATGTAAACTATTACGTCTAATAATGATACGTCTCAAACTGTCATAACCTTCCTTTTCTTGTTTTCAATAGGTCAGCTGAAGCTGTCAATCATCCAGGAGCAAGAAGTTCTTGTTGTTAGTGGTAAGTCATATTAAAGGCTGCACTGCTGTGGCCAAACACTATGTACTCTGACCACTTGAAAGCCTGCACTATGAGGCTGGTGAAATATTCAAATGTATTTGGCAAGGCAAATTGAGCATATGATTTGCAGCACATGAATTGCACAGTGCAGATTGTCTAATCACGACAGCAGACCATTAATATGAAAAGGCGTAGGTAGGTTGGTAGGGAGCTGAGCACATTGATCTAACTTAAGTGGTTATTTAATTTGGTCTCCCAGCAACCAAGTCATGCACGCTTCTACTTTTGTTTGTGATTCTCCGTGTCCTCTCTCAGGTCTTTTGTGCCCCTGTCATTTCTCTGAGTGAATGGCCATTTATTCATCAGATTCCAAATTTAGATGTTTTTTTGTCCACCCTTCCATGACAAATTGAATGCAATGTCTAATTATCCAAAATGAGGGGAACGGAATATCATGAAAAAAAACCTCTAGAGATAATGCAACTTAATACAACAACATCACTGTGTCCTTAAAGAATACCGCAGAGTTTGATCAACACATCCCTAACCCACAAAGTAAAGTGAAAACTGAGTATATATTTTTTTAGGAGAGTGAAAGCTGTTTTCTTATATAAAACAGGTATGTAGGAACAATCTAAGAGTTATTCAATGTTTTGTCACCACGAATAATGCTCGATCATAGTCCCGGAGTTACTTGCATTTTAAACCTATGTGTTTTGCATGTAGTTTCTGAGATGCGTCTTCAGGTAAAATGGAAGAGGAGTCCGAGGCCATCAGAAATGTTTCATATTTGGTGTTTTGATCTGTATGAAGTTGACATTTAGGTCATTTTTGAACATATCCTGAGAAATGCCTTTAGACTAAACCATGTGCGACTTCTGACAGCCTTGTCGTGGATATTTTAAACTCGTCAATACTGTAAAGATGTACAATGAGAGTAATCAATAATAAACTGGAGCAATTGCCACTACAGCCTCCTGTCTCTTGATCCATGCGGTGTTTGAGCCCCATGTGGACGTAAACGCCAGTAGAATTTCATTTGATGCTGTTTTTTGGCAGGGGATAAAGTACCCACAGTGTAATGGCTTGGTTGGCAACAAGAAAGGAGAGCTGGAAACATGCATCAGGTGTTGATTTACTGAGCAGCTGTTTCTATAAAGTCTGGTTTGTAGTTATTGGAAATCTCACAAATCTTTTTCACTACTTGTTATTTCAGCAGACAGACATCCTCTTTCTTTTCTTCACATACCACGAGTGGAGTTAATGTGATGTCATTCAAGCTGTCACAATCTGCCTGTCTCCTGCCATTCCCTTCCCTTAAACCTTCTCTCTACTTCCACATCCATATTCTCCTTCCTGCCCTGCAATCACCCCTTTCCCTTCAGTCCTATTGACCTGACCTCCCCTGTTTACCTATCCCACTTTCCTTCTGTTCCCTAAACATGAAACGTAACCTGTATCTGTATCTCTGCCTGCCGCTGCCTGGAGGCCCTGTATATTCTTTCATAAATCATTAATCTTTTCCACTCCACTTTCCACTTGAAGCTGACACAAGCTATATTAAATGTGACGGCCCATACATTTTACCGTGTGCTCACTGGACTCCTCACACATGCAGAGTCTACCTGATTGCATATTTGTAGCAAAATTCCCTTCTACTGAAATATTGTATACCACACTTACAGTATTCTGAGCCGCAGTGGAGCAGGGCATTTGTTGGTCCAGTTGAATTTCATTATTAGTGACACTTTGCGCAGCTCCTGAAAAAGGAGATGAGCATATACATAATTAATGCAACTCATTTATTCAGTTCTTTTTGTATGTGTTGACAGTTCTGGAGGCTAGGGGCATTGTGGAAGATTGCCAGCGGTCATGTGACTCTTACGTTAAGGTATGTAGCCCTCTACAGAGTTATACAGTTCAAGAAAAAACTGTGAATATTAAAGTGTGTGAACTTGTTTTGCTGTCCTATTCAGATCGGCATGTTCCCGGACAGCGATCCCAGCGACAGACAGAAGAGTCAGATGGTTCCTGAGTGTAGGAACCCCATCTTCTTGCAAACCTTTTACTTGTAAGCTTTTATACAATGTTACAGAAGTGCAGCACATCTTCAAAAATGTTATTTTAGGGTAGTTTAACTGAGTTGAATCCTAAGTGTAAGACAGATTTGCTTAGCTGAGATTGAATGTGTGTTACACAATTACATCAAGACATTATGTCACTGTATATGATACATATGTAGATTTATCAATATCTACGTTAGCATTTTACACACACTGCTTTTGAGTCAGTTGTGTTCTATTCAGATGTTGTTAGTCCCAAACAGATGTTATATCAAAGATTAACTTGGTAAACATTTGAGTCAAGTGAGGGGAAACTACATTTCTTCTTTGTTTTCAGTGTTGTCAGTGAAGGCGACCTGCATAAGAGACTGCTCTTCACAATGTGGAACTCTGACTCCACATCAAGGTACCTGCTGGGAATGTTGACGATGTTGGCGGGGAGAGTGATGGTTTTAGTGGCTCAAAGACAATCGTTTTGTGAGTCTTTTTCCTATTTGAACTTATCTTTACAAGAAGCTGCAACATGCAAAAAGCCTCCCAGTAGAGCAGTACAACACCATTGTATACTTGATTCTGCAGCATGCTTCTGTCTGTTTGGCTCTTTGTGTGTGTGTTTATGTATGGCTGCTCACTCTGGCAGAGTGAATGTGTTACTCTCGCCTCCCTGCCTCACCAGACTAAAGACGAAACAGGGTCATTGCTGGGGATGGAGGACATATGGTTGAATGAGTCAAACATCTCTTGTGCAATGTTTTATTGAGAGGACAGATGAAACATTGCTATGTGGTAGAAACACTGAAGAACACTACGTTTGACAATAATGCAGATATCCCACTTGTCCAATTCCAATGATTCTTTGTGTTTTCAGTTGATTAAAAGCATAGTGTCACATACAGCAGCTGTTTGAAACAACGTGTACAGATGTACTGTATACAGGGGCAGGCTTACATGAGTGGTTGAGTTAAGATCATGGAATGCTTATAAAGATAAAGACCTTTTTGGGAGAGTTTCTGGGACACAGATTAAGAGAGATTTACTCATCTTTGGTAAGCAATTAAGCCTCATTCACACCAAATGTCACTTGGTATTTATTTGGAAAAGCCAGTAGGAACACATGTTTCAAATAGTTGAACATTATTTGCTTTTATCCAACTGCCGGTTGGTTTAATATTATATTTGTTATTTTATTATCCTAAAAACTTGAAAACAGTGTGCAGTTTGCCCTTCTCCAAACAGTAATATTGCATAGACTACGAGAGGTAGACTCTTACAAGCTCCCATTTCCTACTAAAAATGGCTCAGAACCAACATGAGGCACAATGATTTATTTTGCACGCTTTCTTCAATACTTCTAATCCACACACAGCAATGTCACATAGTCATGGATTCTCCAGGTGCTCTGTCAACCAAGGACTATCTTATGTAAACGATACATTTTAGAACCTCAAGGAAATCGATCCCAATTAAAAGATCATCAAATAATGTAATATATTAAATGTAACAGTCAGATTTGCTGCATGCACTCATTTACCGGTGAGGTGGAGAACAGATGCTGCTTGGATTTTGTTTTCTGCAGACAGCATTTGAATGTAATTTAATCGAGGTTGCTGAAGTTACAAAACACTCCTTTGTTAAAAAGAGCAACTGAGTAACAATATGTTCTCTTATCAGGCCACAGACATGCCTGCATAAACTGAAGAAGCAGCTCATGATCGTCAACATCTAAATAAAAGAAAGACCTGACCACCTGCAGACCACATGTATGCACCACAAGCAGAAATGAGGACCTAAAGTCTCCTCAGGGGTGATATCATTACCCAAATGATTTTTTTTAAATCACTTCTTTTTTCTAGCCCCAAATAAAACGTTGCCCATTCAACGTTCCCCTCTTCTCTGCTGTGGAGAAGTTGTAAGCATTAGTGCCTCTTCAGCAAAACTTCTTAAACACTACAGAACATTGACCAAAGTGCTGCTGTAGCTAACCGAAGGACATCAGTGTAAATCAAAACAGCCATAAAGCATTGCTTAAGAGAGTAGGGTAGGGCTGATGATAGGAGCAGCACTTAATTTAGATTAACCCAGGGCATCAAAATGTCATTTTCTGTTTTCCCCTGCTCAATCATCCCTTATTCTCATCTCCTAACGATCCACATTATACCAAACAAGTGTTATGGGACTCTGCCAGCTCCATAGCTAATGGAAGCTCTAGCCTTCAAAGTTTAATCATTGTTTGACCAGGCCACTTTGAAAGAAATCACAAGTTACAACACTATAAACTAGGGATGCCAGCGATTTTTCGAATATTCATTACAGTCTACATAATCAAATTTTTTAATTTTTTTATTTGATTTTATTTATATATATTTTTTATTATTATTTATGTTTTTCTTTTTTTTCCTGGCTTAGTTTCAACCAAAACTATTGACTAATGCTAATAATAGTAATAGTATTAATAATTGTAAATGGCCATTGGTCACACCACCAGTTTGTTTTACTGTAAACTTGGAGGAAGGGTCTGCGGCGGCGAATAAAAGATGAATACTCGCCAGGGCTGTCCGATTTTCGAATTTGATCATGGTCAGTTTCTGGCATCCCTACTATAAACGGTAGTGTAGGTAACAATTAACCCTTTAAAAAAGCTGCTGCCTTAATGCATCATTTATTTGACGTAAAAGTAACTTGAGGTACTAGGGCACCTGGCAAATTGATTTTCGGCAGCTGATTCAGGATGCTAAATTAGCTTTAAGTGGAATTTTAAACAAGTATGTGATGATTTGCCGGTGAATTTGGTACACATATTAATGGCGCCCAGAGAATGAATACTAATGACTTTGGTGAACCACTGTCTATCATCTATTAAACACACACACCATCTATTACACACCATGAAGCTGTGGTTTCAATTGATATTTCCCAAAAACAGTTGGATGAAAATGAGGGAAAACATGTTTTGTCAGGACTCAACGTAACCACATTGGTGATCCCTTAACTTTCCATATAGTGCCATCACAGTCAACATTTTAATTGGTCAAATAACTTGGTTTATTCAAAAAACCTGCAAAGTGTTGACATTCCAATCAGCCTCTTTACTTTTTTTATCAGATGTCAGCTTGCCTATGTGTTAAATGATGATGACATTCTAAACCTGCAGAACACCAGCATGTTTATATTTCCAATTAAAGCATTAGCACGCTGACTTACATTTTTAACTCAATGCACCACTCTGCCCACGAACAGATGTACAGGGGCGCTAGCTGGACGTTTTGGTAAAATGAGCTATTATAAAACTCATCATTGTGAACAATCTGCCAATGCTGCTGAGCTCTTTCGGTCACTGGCTCCTTCTACTGAGCGGAGCCAAGAAAGGTGTTCATTTGTGCTGACAGCCAGTTTGCCCTGAGAACAGAATCAGCAGCTGCATTAGTCCTGTCCAGCTGGGAGGTTGTCGAGAACATTTTTTGCATTTGTGTATGCATAATTGAACATCCCCGCCCCCTCAGCCACCGCCACACACAGACTCCCATAACATTGGTCCAATGTCAGAATTCATATATTTTTCATTTTATAGCTTCAACTTTGTAATTGTTGTTTTGTTTATCAACTTCATGTTTTACTATTCCTCTTACGACACAGATTGTACACAAGGGATCAATCCTGTCCCCTCTTTTTTGTAATAATTAAGAATGTGCAGTAATGTGGGACCAGATGATGTGAAGCATCTGACACTTAGATGACAAACATTATAAATCTCCATACTGATATGTTAGGCTCATGGGATTGAATGCTTTTGGAGGATAAAAAACACATTTCAGAAACCAAACCTGAGAACACATTTGCTTTCATTTGAGAAATGTATATATATTTTGATCCTTCATCTTTATTCTTTCTGTTTCTCTCTCTACAAACAGGATGAGTTTACTGCTGGGTTGCATGAGCTTTGGTGTGCGTTCCCTTATGGACCCAGACAAGGTGAGTTCAAACAGAGATTACAGGAATAAAGTCATTCTGTCAACGGTGTACTAGCTGTCTTTTCAACTTTCCCTCCACCTACGTGTGCGTGTGTGTCCAGTCATTAGACCATGAATCTAAAAGTTCAGCTCAGTGTGGATGTATGCAGTGACCTCGATAGATCAGAGGGAAACACTTTGGGGTCACAAGTCTTTCAGTCCAGCAGTACTGCCTCCAGTCACTGGAGTAAGTCACAGTGAGTCACTCGCTCTACTGAAATGTTATGGGTCACACAGCGGTCACACACCTAAACACAGATGCCTTCATTATTCAGGCGCCTTACGGAGTATCTTTTCCCTCCTATATTAAGGTTAGATTTGTTTTACAATGTAATCACAGAAAGTAATGCATCATATACTAAAAAAATATCTTTGGAGACTTTTGATATCAGTTGTACTGAAATGATAACAAGACAGAGTTTGTTACCCATCAGCAGACACAAAGCCCTAAGTTGATTCCTTCTTTCAGCTTTTGTTGGATCTGTCAAAGACCGGCACATCCAGTTCTCATCACAAATACTGAACATTTCCTTTCTGTTGCTCAGGGCTCTATGTGGTTAGCTGGTGTGGATACAAATACAAAAAAACAAGAATAAGTTACTATTTTAGCATCTAAGGTGGGCTTTACTTGTTATTAGTTGTAATTTAATATAAATCCATCTTATAGATATTTCAGTAGGAAACAATGTGGTCGACTGACAAACAGGCAGTGCCATCCCTAGACGGGAAACAAAAAGGGTGACGCCCCCTCATCCAACACACCCGCAGAATAATATAGAAGAACACAGCACCAAGCCTTTCTTCTCAAATGGTCCCAGGTGATGGCAGATTAAATGTGAGGTCCAAGAGTTCAGTGTTGCCCTTTTGCTTATAATAGGTTCTCCTCCAGTGTACAGTTGGTCCCCATAACTGCTCTTCCTAGTTTATTCCCTTTACAATTGAATTATTCAACAATATTGTATCCACCTTTACATAATGTGTGTGTATTCTTAGGGCTATTTTTTGGATTGAAAGAAAACAGGAAACCAGAACCCTCATAACTATTGAGAAGTGATCTCCAGTTGTCTGTTTCTGTTCCATAAGCCTTTAATTTTGGCTATTTAGCTAGAGCTTTAAGCTTTTCCCTGACTAGCTGACAAATTTATATACAGTTCTTAATTTGGTGTTTAAAAATAAAAAGAGGAAAACAAATCAGGATCACAGCTGCATGTTATCTCTCTTTAACTCATCACCACAGTAAGTGTTTTTTATTGATCCCAAATAACGCCCACATCAGTGAGGAAAAACCACCAACAGGAAGAAATTCTATTTTAGTCAGGCTCATGGCTTTTTTCTTCTTTACATCTATCCCAATGAATATTTCATTGGCTTTAAATGCAGACGATTTAGCTCAAAGTCACAGTCTTATCCCCCCTACCACACACTCTTTTTCTGTTATTTATTTATTATTCAGACCTCCTTTCTCTTTCCCTCCACTGGGCTCTTGTTACATAGCTTAGTAATGAGTGTTATTTGTGTTACCTGCATTGCTTGCCTGTCACTTCATGTCATCTGTTTGCACCCTTTTGCTTCTTTGTGTTTACTTTTCTCATGTCCTGCTTTCTCTTTTTATCCTCCTCATATGTCTCCCTCCTGAATAACATCTCCCTTTGCCCTGCTGTTCCCCCCCCCCCCCCCCCCCCTTAATCACATGTACACTGTAATATTGAACGATAAATCCATCCCTGACCGTCAGGACATATGCCCTCCCCTCCCCCATACTCTATACAAGTTCCCGCCCGTCCTCCCCCCTTGTCCCACAGCCCGCAGAAATCTGTCTACTCAGATAAGATGCTTTTAAAACGGAGATTATTGTCACTGTCCATGGCATCACATTATTTAGTACAAAAGAGGAGGCTGGCTGTGTGTGTGTGTGTGTGTGTGTGCGTGTGCATCATTGTGTGTGTGTATCATTGTGTGTGTGTGTGTGTGTGTGTGTGTGTGTGCTGTAATACATTTGAGACATAAAGTAAGATCACTAATGACCTTAAAACAATGTTGTCATGTCCCTTTTTGCAAAATTGTGCTCACATCATCCTCTGGATTATAAATCAGACCTTTCTGCATGACTTTATATAACACACGTACAGTACAGGAGTTGCAATCACACATACATACACACACACACACATATATATATATACATATATACACACAGTCACCATCTGGCTCTCAGGGCACAAGCGCAGAAGTAGGGGCATCAGCTGCTTAAATAAGCTAAAGCATTGTGAGTAGCGAGTGTGTATATTCAGTGTTTGCTGCCCTGGAGGAGCGGGCAGTGTGTGTGTGTGTGTGTGTGTGTGTGTGTGTGTGTGTGTGTGTGTGTGTGTGTGTGTGTGTGTGTGTGTGTGTGTGTGTGTGTGTGTGTGTGTGTGTGTGTGTGTGTGTGTGTGTGTGTGTGTGTGTGTGTGTGTGTGTGTGTGTGTGTGTGTGTGTGTGTGTGTGTGTGTGTGTGTGTGTGTGTGTGTGTGTGTGTGTGTGTGTGTGTGTCAGTATAGCATGTTTATGCTCACATGAAGAATTTATTTTAAAGTAGTTCTCATTAATTTGGATCCCCAAGCTTGATCTCAGGCGCACACTTGCATGCGCTAGACCCCCACACATACACCCCAGTCACTCTTTGTGTATGTGCCATAGGAATTTCAAGGATGGTACTTCTTACTTGGGGAAGAGCTGGGGAGGAAGAAGCATCTTAAAGTGCCAACACAACACAACAACCCCACTGGTAAGTTTGATTTTGTATTATTAATTAACTAATCTTTAACTAAAATGTGTCCGTACTAATGAATAGGGAGTTATGTGATTTAAAAAGGTGACATCTAATACATGGTGAGACTATTACGAGACAATATTTATATTTAAATCAGGAACATGTTTTCTATCGAAGCCACAAAATGGTCATTATTAAGCCCTAGAATTTCCTTTGCAGGACAAAGTGCTATACTCCCTGTAAGAAAGTATTAAAACAATGATATTTCTTCTTCACAAACTCACTTATCAAAGTGGCATCATCACAGTTTTTTTGTACAAATGATGAACATAATAGTATATAATAGTTTAGAAAAACAATGAAATCAAAATAGTACAAAAAGGTAAAATAACATGAAGTCTCGTGGCCAATCGGCAGGTTGTGAGGGTCAAACAACACCAAACATGGCGACTCTAGGAACTCAAGTTAACTTAAGCACCGTAAGTGCATGTCATATACATATGACATGCATGTCTCACATGTTTGTGTGTGTGTGCTTACAGCTCTAAGTCTTCATCAGTCTGAGGGTCTGGAGGTGGGGCGACTGGAAGCGAGGGATTAAGAGAGGGAAAGAGAGTGGGAGATCAAATGAGGGAGAGACGGAGCGAGGGGAAGGGAGTGAGGGAGGGAGGGAGGGGTCTGGACTAAACCCTGACACGTCACAGTTGCCAGAGAGAGAAAGAGAGCGAGCGACAGAGCTCTCCCGTACCGTCCGCTGCTGGAGTGGATCTCCTCTCACACACTAACACACACCCACCTTACTCACACACACACCTCTTTACACACAGACATCTTTACACACACACACTGACACATTTGTTTGGAAATCGATTTTTCTTCTCACCACCTTTCGAGTGCTTCTTTTCTTGCTACTTATGTTTGCTCTTACTCGTAGTTTCACGTTGGTGGTGGTGGTGTGTGTGTGTTGGAGGTATGCTACTGTGTGCCAGCCATAAGGGCAACCTAGACTAGGTGAGTACTATGTTTGTTTTCATACTTGACTGGACTCACTGCACATGAGTATATTTAGAAAGTTGCATGTTGATTTGCATTGTGAAGTGGTTTGTTGCTTTTTGGGTGCTTTTGGAATGTGTGACTCGCTGTTGCACTTTCTTCCTCTTCTTCTTCTTCTTCTTCTTCACTCCTTCACCTTTCTTTCCCCCCGTTATTGCTCCTT